>NC_056728.1:255673706-255756858 GCF_019279795.1 Protopterus annectens
TGATGGGTAAAAGAGTGCATCCCTGCTGCAAAACTACTTTTAAACTGCTTCTTTTTCTCTTCAGTTTTAAGACAGCTTGTAAAAGGACTGAAAAAGTGGGCCAAGGGCAGTTAGTCGCTGGTCTCACAGTATCCCCAACCAGATGAATCCTTGCATCCACTTATCACTGGCCCTATTGTCTGCAATGTACTATGCAGCTAACATTTTAATCTGTTTGTTGATCAGTTTTCTACTCAGTCAAAGATTATACAAGTACAGCATTAATCTTTTATGTTGTCATGTCAAATGCCTTATCACAATACAGATAGGTCACACTTATAGCCCCATTCTGGCTGGATGTTCATGGGTGGTTACTAGGCTATCGACACAAAAGACATTTTAAGTCTAGCCAAACATGCCCAAATTTAACAAAATATTGCTAACGTCAATACCCTAAAGAATTTAACAGTTATGATATAGGCTTATCCACATCAAGCATTCACAGGCTACCCCTGTCCATTAGGGACATATGTTCCAAACCAGGGGTAAATTTGCTGTTTCCCATCCATTGGTCCAAGTTATATTTAAATAGCTTTAGAGATAAGCTTTGCTTGACATGGTTGAGAAGCCTGTTCCAGAGAAGTGGTTATCTCTGAGACATGTACCTTTCCCTCCAACAAATCACGTTTATGTCACAGACAAGGTTTAGGTCCTTAGAATTGATATTTCTAATGCTATTTGTTTTAAGGATGTGCAACAAATCCATCAGTCTGGGATCACAGGATGTCTTGTAGACTAGGCATAGATCACCAACCAGAAGTCTGTAGGAGACCGAGTCAAGTACAGGATTTTGAGACAGTCCGCATAGGACTTATCTTTTTACTTCCTGTATTCTTTTGGTGAGTAACCTCTGTGGTATCTTAAACTGTTGCATGTGCCAAATGGTGTGCTATACTAGATGACTGATCTGGTAAGAGCCAAGTACAGTGGAACAATGACATCCTTGGACCTTGACGCCATGCCCTTATTTATAAGTTGTGTGACATACAATGATTTTCCCACCTTAGCAGACATGTGGTGGTCAAAGTTCAGGTTACTTTCAGGTTACTGTCAACATGTGTTCCCAGATCCCTGACCATTAATTCTACTGTTCTGTTGTATCGATTCATGTTCTGATATGAACTACTAGTAATGAATCCATGCTGCCTTGTACTGCAGATGCCTACATGTGTTATACAAATTTCTCATTCCAAATGGATGCCGTCATTTTCCTTTCTGCACAGATTGGGTTAAATGGTCTGTAGCTTCCCTTTTCTCTCCTGTTTCGATTCATCTGATGTCTCACCATGTTTGCCTTCTTTCACTGCCGGAAGCCAGTCTAGTCTTCTCATAATTTAGCATCGACAATTGAAGCAAGTCACACTGTTTCCACCCTTAGTTCTTTTAGAACGCAAGAGAGAAAAATACCATTAAGACCCACCACATTATGTACCTTCCATTTTAAAAGATCCAACCATGACCTTTTCCTAAGACTGCCCAAAGTTGTACATTTCATTCTCTCTGATATGATTATTTACCAATCACCGTCATTTGTGGAAACTGAAAAGAAGATATAATTCAGTTTGTCTGCCTTTTCTCTGCCCTTGTTTACCAGATCCTCTTTTTTGCAGTATTTCAGTATTCTTCCAATATTTTTCTACAGTTTATTATACAGTTATTAAAGTATCATTTTTATACAACATTAATGCAATTATTCTTATTATGGACAGCACAGTGGTTCAAGGTTTTAAGGGTTCTCTACATGATTAAAGTGGAAATGACCGGTTATTAGAATGCATGTGTTCCTATCTCACGCTGTGGCACTCCAAGACCAAATATGACCTACATCTTCTGTCTGGGAAGAGGCGACCATCCTTTATCTAGCATCCTCTGTAGAACAGGAAGAGCTACTGCTGGCAAATAGGTAAGCCTCATCAGCTGCTAGCAGGAATATATATTTGTAAAATTCAAAATTACAATAAAAGGGTCAATTATGAAACTTTCCCTATGTGGTCATGTGTTTTTATTTCCATGAAATGGTACAAATAGTTGCATTGAATAGCAGGCTGTGGAACCCAAATCATATATCTGTAATTGTACATTGTATCCCAACAGAATGAAGCTGTGGTGAGACCAGCATTAGCAGTAGGCATTCATGTGACTCCCCTCTTTTCATCATTCTTGAGAAGCTCATTCTTTGTTTTCAGTAAGTACTGCTTGATTAGTTTCTAACTTCAGAATATCTTCCTAAATACTTCATCCTTAAATGTTCAGGGTCTCCGTAATAGTTTCCCCCTCAAATGATTGGCAGTGCTCTGTACAGACCAAGATAACTTGAGTGACATTTTTCCTGTAAAAGCACAACTGAATTTTTTCCAATACCTAGTTGCACACAGGACAACTAGTTTGCAATGACAAGCACTGCCCACATAGTTGTAAACCGGATACTCCTGACAGTGATTGATATTCTCACTCCAACTGTCTAATCAATAAAAAAGGGTTAGTTGCCATGGATTTGAACTTTCCTACTGTCTCCGTTACCAGCTTGGTGGATATGAGCATCCTGAGCAATGTAGAAACTGCCTCATGTTTACTGACAACCAGTTAATTCTCAAACTGATGTAGTATGTGACAGATGCATTTTCATAATGTCACTGAAGGCAAAGCTCTCACATAAAAGTACTCCTAATGTCAATAAAGTTGTCAGTAGTACACACACTGCACCCATCATGCACAGTTCAAACCAGACATATAGACCCACATTTGCTGAGGCACTTACATGCAGCCATCATAAACCACAAAGACCTCCTAGATGAAATACACACAACAAATACCCTCAGCAGCCCCAAATGCACTCTTTCAAAACAACACCCACATCAACAGAGCTACATCTCATGGAGCCTCTACCTCTAAGCCCATAAGGCAAGTCACCACACAATCTGACTGGAGATTCCATTGTGAGACACACTGATGTCCCTCTCACCAGGCTGAGTAAGGAGAAAGTTACAGTCAGTTGCTTATCAGGGGCTAGGATCCACCACATTACATATGCACTCAGATCATTGGACCACAATTACCAGTATGACTCAATCATAGTCCATGTGGGAGTAAATGACCTGTGACATACCTCCCTAGACTATATGAAGAGAGACATCATGGAACTCTCAGAATATATGTCTCAAGCTGGTATGAGCCTGGCATTGAGCAGTCTTTTACTTTCTCCAAGGATGATGCCACAATATGAACAAAAGATGATTGACTTTAATAACTGGTTTAGTTTCTGGTGTCATTCCAAGGGGGGTGCAATATTTGTCACCATGGAAGGAGATGGTCAACAGACCACTCTGCTTTGCCAAGGATAGTCTGCACCTCTCCCCTCTAAGCTTTTGAATATTAGCTAAAAGACTGTCTTCCCCATAGTGCCTTTTTTAGGCACTGCCAAACTGAAAGTTCATCCAACATAAATCAAAACCAAGAAAATCTAAAAGGTATTACTGGTCAATGCTAGGAATCTAACAAAAAACTCCACTCCCTAGAAACTCTCTTTACCCTAGGAATGCTGATGTCTGTGCGGGCACTGAGACATAATTTAAATTCACAGCACACCAATAGTGCCAGGTTAAAATGCCTTCCACACATTTAGGCCAGCTACTTCACAGGCAGGGACTAAAGGCGGAGGTGTCTCTATTTACATCACAAATAAATATACTTCAAGGCTGGTCTAACAGGACAACGTACTTGAGCTTCTCCATGTTCAAATCACCATAGGTAAAATCCAGTACCACTTCTGTGCAAGCTATAGGCCCCCTCTATAATGCAGGAAACCCATACCATGTTTTTAAACTTACTAGAAACACTAACCATCCAACCCAATGTCATATTCATGGGTGACTTTAATTGCCTCACTATTAACTGGGAATCCTGTATGACACCAGACGTACATGCACAGAGATTACTGGATTTTGTAAACACAAACTCTCTGGACCAGATAATCAGTACACCAACCAGGGGTGCAACCATACTGGATCTGTTCCTCACTAATATGGGAAACTGTTGTACACTCCCTATTGTAATGCCTTCCCTGGTAAGGTCAGACCACAAAATGGTCTCCTTTGAAGTAAAAATAAAATCTGGACCCCCAGCTAAACCTGGAATATTCAGGAACTATTTTAAGGCTAACATCCTGCTATTAAGTGAGAACCTGGCAAAATTTCAAGCCCTCATAAACCCTGAGAACACTTCTGCCTATGCAGAACTATTCACAGAAACCCTGTATAAGCATGTTAATAGCTGCATAGAGGCATCTGTACCCACCAGGAAGAAGTACAGAACTTACTAAAAAAAACAAACCACCCCAGTGGAATCATAAAATCAGTTGGTTGTATAACAGGAGGAAGAAAATCATGGCAAAAATTAGGAGGTGCAATACCCAACAGGATAAAAGCACTCTCATCAAACTAAACAAACAACTCAGAGGACAAATAAAGTCTATCAAAGCCAAATTTGAGGTAAGTTTGTTCTCCCAGGCCAAGGACAACCATAAAGCATTATTTAGCTATGTCAACAACCTCAAAGGCAGTACACTATTGTTTGCAGAGCTAATTGTAAAAGGAGCTACCTATACTGAGCCAGACGATAAAGCAAACCTCCTGGCTGATAAATTCAGCTCCAGCTTTACTCTTTTCTCCCCCTCAATCTTCCCTCAGGAAATATCATCAAATATAACTCCCCCTACTATCACTAGGAAACAGGTCCTGAATTCTCTAAGACCAGTAACACTGCATCAATGGGCCTAGACAATATCCCAGGATGCCTTCTAAACAGCATGAAACATGACCTATCAGGGTCTCTGGAATTACTATTTAACTGTAGCCTCCAATCAGGCTTCATGTCTCATGAATGGAGAAAGGCAACAGTCATCCCTCTGCACAAAGGTGGGCCATCTACAGACCCTGGAAACTACAGACATATAAGTCTCACTAGTCTTACATGTAAAGCCATGGAAAGAACTATCATGGAGACAATCAACAGAGATATACTAAATTCCAGACACTGGACTTAACCCAGTTTGGTTTCACCAAGGGCAGATCATGCTTCCTCAACCTAGTGGACTTCTTTGAGAAAGTCACCAAAGCAATGGATGAGGTATAATCGTTCACAATGCCTACCTTGACCTGGCCTAGGCATTTGACACAATGCCCCACTCAGGCATTGTTGACAAACTCAAGTGGTTAGGTACAAACCCTCATGTCACCCGATGGATAGCCAACTAGCTCACAGATATGACCCAGGAGGCTAGAATTGGGGAGTCCACCTCTACAAAGAGGCCAGTCAGAAGTGGAGTCCCTCGGGAATCAGTCCTTGGACCACTCCTTTTTGGCATTTACTTCTCAGAAGTCAAGGCTAATGTCAGTGGTCTCTGGCTGACGAAATTTGCAGATGATTGCAAATTAGTTGTTGTCGTTGAATCTCACACTGGCACAAATGTTCTCCAGGAAGGGCTGACACAAACAATTGGTGTCAGAGTCATGGACTAAAACTAAATGCCAAGAAATGCATAACAATATCCTTTGGGAAGTCATCCATCCCTGGTAACTATCATATTGACAACACACCCATTAGAGATGACTTAGTAGTCAGGGACTTAGGGACACACATAGATAATAATCTAGCCTTTGATCATCACTTGTCTACAGTGGTGAAAAAATCATTCTATGTTGCACAACTTATAAACAAAGGTATGGCATTTAAGTCCAAGGAAGTCATTGTTCCACTGTATTTGGCATTCATCATTGAGTACAATGCCCCCTTTGGTATGTACCTAACCAGGCATATCCAACAACTGGAACGTCCACAGTGGTTCCTTACTAAAATTATACAAGGCATAAGTAATATGTCCCTTGCAGAACTCCTCAAGGCCTTATCCCTTTATTCTGTCTACTAAAGGCTTTTAAGGGGAAATCTCTGCCTGGCATGCAGGGCATTTGTCAGACCCCTCTCTGATGGACCTCCTGCATATCCACAAAAATAAACAGCACCAGAATTACCCATTCTAAAGACTTAAACCTTGCCTGTGATATAAATAGGACTTGCTGAAGAGATAGGTATGTATCCCGGAGACTACCCCATCTATGGAACAGGCTCCTCATCCATGTGAAGCAGAGTTCCTCCCTACCCAATTAAAGTGCAACTTGAACAATTGGATGGGAGACCAGAAATTCATCCCTGGTTTGGCACCTATGTCTCTAATGGAAACAGGTAACTTGTAAATGTTTCATCTCCCAGGCCTATGCTTACACTTATCAAGGGTATCAGAACTTGTCAGAGATTTGGGATCCATGGCTAGGCTTAAAGAGGCCCTTGTGGTCGTTAGCCTAGTAAACACCTATGAACCTATTACACCCTTGAATTAAGGGCACAGGGATGCATTAACAATGAAATAAAAATATTAATTGGAGCTATTTTCACTGTGATCACACTTTTGAGCATCAATCACTTGAGTCAAACTTTAGTCACAGAGTCAGTCCAAACATGCTGAGGTCTCAGAACTCTCATCATAATCAAATTTATCTGATTTGCCAATGAGCCCTTTCAAGTCCTGAGCAATAAATCTCAAGTCACTGAAAAGAAATACCTTACAATTGCTGTACTAATGTGGCACTTTGGTAACCTTTATTCTATGAGGTGAACTGCATTATGACTTTGAAGAATTTGAATATCTTTCTGCTTCACAAGAGCTATATACACTTTCAGGGGAACATTCAGAGATGTGACAAAATAGTGTCTTGAGAAGGACTGCCGCCCAGTTTCCTGATGTCATCTGAAAAACTCTCAAGCTGTAAAGACTGAAGAGAAATCACAGGGAAAATGTCTTCCACAATCAGCAGAAAAATTGTACGAAAAATCAGATTCCACAAGTTCCAGCCACTACAAAACAGCAAGCCACCCCCCCCCCCCCATTACAGAGCTCAGGACCCAGATTGCTTCTAAATTGCAGTATCTCCAGTCTCAGCCTCTGAACAATGCTGCCCTCCCACATCAAGCCACTGCCATATCCTCATATTTCCTTCCAGAAGACGAAGGGATTATGAGAATGTTCTTTGTGTTCTGCCCAAATGTCTCATCTGTGGAATCCAGTCAATGAATGGTTCTGTTACAAATATATGAATGAGGAATGCATTTAAAAACATATATAGGATACAATAGAATAGCATAAATGTATACAAGGCCTAAACAAAATGTCCTACATGGAGAGACTCAAAGCCCTGTCACTATATTCAATATCCTACAGATTGCCAAGAGGTGAACTGTGTCTGTCATACAAGGCATCCTCCAACCCAGAACTGATGTATTTACTGCACATCAGTAATTCAAATGGCATCAGAAATACCAGTCTAGTGATCTAAGCCTCTTCTGCAACAAAGGAATGGTTTAGATGGACAGGTATATCTAGCAAAGGATACTGATGCTGTGGAACAGACTCCTCATCCAATAAAACACAGTTCATCCCAGTCCATATTCAAGCACAGCTTTAATCTATGGATGGGAAACAGAAAATTTACCCCAAGACTGCCCCCTGGTCTACTAACAGACTTTGGCAGCTCTTAAATGCTTTATCCCATCCATGGGTCTCCTCAAATTATCTATGGCATGATCCCAGTTTTTCTCATTAGGAGTAATATATAATTATCAACCATGGGATGGGTAAGGCCAGTCTCTAATTAAATGGGAAAGGTTAATTCGAGCACAAAATGGGAAACTAATTAGGCTTAAAATGGCCTGCAAGGTAACTAGCTTAGTACTTACCAATGAATCTATGAATCTATAGAAAAGGCAGGCCAAATTATTTATGTAATATAACCACTCAATGAATCTATAATTTCTGGTTCACATCCATTATTAAAAAAAACTTGATATGTGAAATATTTTAAGACAGATAATACGCAACTGTTGGGCACCTAGAGTATTTATGTCCAGAATTAAAACTGAACCAATCTAATTGCCTTTGTAAAAAAATCAGGATATACAACTAAAGAAAAGAGCAACTTAAAATCCATATAAAATTTCTTTGCCCTTTTTTTTTTTACATTGTTAGGAAAGTAAACCTAGTAACATCCTATTTTGACTGCTATCCCAAGGAGAAAAGTTGCCTACACGCTCTCTCTTTCTAGATATATATACACACACACATATACGTAGATCGATATAAATATGGAAGTATAGAATAGATACAAGTCAGTTTACATTGAAAATATTGAAAGGCATTCCTTCAAAACTGGGATGGCCAAATAGACCTGTCCAGGTCTCCATAACATCGAACTGAGTATGAACAAATCCACTTTAGCAAATGCCAGTGTGCATTCGCACATCTGAAGTCAATATTTTGAGAATGCATTACAGTGAGGACTGGGAAATACACCCTTCACTGTAGTGTGATCTTAGAGTTTGTATATATAATATTCAGGGGGTGGGGGGTGCAGGGGGATTGCCCCCCTGCAAAACATTACTTGAACTTTACCAGATGTTAATGTCAAAAATGTTGAAGTCTGATGTGTCAACATTTGCAGTACAAGATATTTTAAATTTCGACATTTAGGGTCAGCATAGTCACCATTCAAAGGAATGCCTTTCAACATTTTCTAGGTAAACCATATAAGACATATGTATATATTATAGTTAGTCTTATCAAGGAGTGATTTGCCCGTTGAGAGAATACAAAAAGAGACATCTTTTTAGACTCTAAAAAGAATGAATCACTAAAAAAATTTAAAAAAAAATATTTTTTTTGCAGGGGTGCAAACACACCTTCATCCCCACACACACCCCTGCTAATTATATATTTCAAATCCATGATCGCACAACAGCAGTGTAAGGGCAAGTTCTCAGACTCCGCTGTTCTACAAATCTTGCTTGGGAGCAGCTGAAAGACTGAAAAACAAACATATAAGAACATTAGTTCTTATGAAACTTTACTCTGACAGACTGCAACCATATTAACAGTCGATCCGTGCAAGCATCAATGTGCTTTACATCAACACACGTGTCAGAAAAGTGAACACACTACAGCACATGCACCAAGGCTAATCCTCAGAATATCCAAAAGAAAAGTTTTTTTTTTTTTTTTTTGCAGGAGGGTAAGCTGTGTTGCACTCTTACACCCCCTGCTAATTATGTATACTATATACTAATACAGAGATGGCATAATCCTTGGGGAAAGGGCATATCCCCATGCAATAGGGACTGTTGACCATCTGTATATGTTGATCAAAGTGAGTCGACAAAAGTCAAATTTGACCTATGTTGGGCAATCCACATTATAATGTATAGAATACAAAGTCAAACATAAACAGATATACCCATATGGGATACATTGCTAACTGTGTATACAGGTAAATACAAATGTAACTAATTTAATACAGGTTAGAGTGTTTGCCAATGCCAGACACTTGGGCTTGTAGATTAGACTATTGACAACATTTAGCTATGTACAGGATAGAATATATACAAGTTCAAGCCAGATACTAAACTATAAACCAAAAAAAAAGGAAAGTATATACACAAATGTAATTCAAATCTAGTTGAGCTAAGCCAATTCATATTTGCTTACTATAACAAATATTTGGATTAGACAGTCAAATATAAAAATTACAGAAACAGCTTTCTGCAGTTATAATACAGATGCATTCCCAAAGTCTGGTGAAATGTTCCTTCTATGCATGCTTAAATGCATGGCCCTTTGAGATGTACCTTAGACTAAAGAGAAAATGTTATAATGCTTGCCACCACAGTGCAAATATGTATTTCCATATCTTTTGTGGGTTTAGGAATATGTATCAAGCAACCAGAGGATCAGCACGTCTGAAACTCATGCCAAGTCAGTGTGTTGGTCAGTGCTGACCATTTGAGCACATAGATTAGTTTACTTGCAACATTTCGCTAATTATCAGATACAATATATTCAAGTTCAGGCCAGTTTAAGCAATGTAGATAAAAGGAATGGTGTAGAACCTACAGAAAAGCTGGAAATTTTGCTGTATCCTAATTCTAGCCTGAGTTAGTGACAATTAAATGCTAGTGAGCAGGTGAACTGCATACAAGAGAGAAAGATGCACATTGTTACACTTGACTGTATTGCAGCAGAAAGAAAGAAAATTTTGATCCTGGGCCGGATTTACGAAGGCTTGCACGGAGTCTAAAAGTAGTGTAAGACAGCAGACAGACAATATGTCTGCCGAGCGATCCAGTAATAGCCGGCAGGGGTGTGCATGAGAGCTTCTAAAGCTACTCTTGCACGGACAGTATTATGGTATGCAAATTACCTCATTTGCTGCTGAAAGCTATGCAAATGAGGTAAATTTGCAATCCAGGAAACACTAACCTGTCCGTGTAAGAGTAGTGTTATTTACAGAAATGTACTGCATTGGTAACGGAGTACCGTTCTGCAAATAGCTAAATGGAGCTATGACAGCTCCAAATAAAGGATGCATCTAGTTGAGGAAGCACGCCAATAGCCAAATATAAGGCCATTGACATTTGCAAATGTTGTAAACCCTTAAAATCCATTTTTTTCCCAGATCGCCAATGTTTAAGCGTAGCGCAGCGCCTTTCAAACTTGCGGCGCTTTAAATAAAATGAAAAAAATTGAAAAATAGCCAAAAATGGGCATTTTCACTAAAAAACTTGTTCTGCCATGCAGGTGAATGGCAGGCTGAAAACAACATGGCCACTGAGTAGTGGTTGCTAAGGGGGGGGGGGAGCTCAGTGTGAGAGATGTAACCAAGCATTAGTAGGCAATCCTATGCAAATGAGGATAAGGATAGTGAATCCCAATTTTCCCTGGTATGTGAGCCATGTCCCTAGAGTGTAAGTGTAGGAGTAGGGGAGTAGGGGAGTAGTAGAGTAGACGATAGGTGACATCATGAGGGGGTATGTCTGAAAGACTGTAAGCTTATTGGAGCACAGTGGCTTGTGTATGCCCTGAGTTGCTCAGGATTGCAAGAGGCATGTCTACATTTGTTCTAGCTGAAAACAAGAAACCAAAGGTGTACTCCATGGATATATCTGAAATTTCTTGCAAACAGGCACATAGTGTGTCTGCACATGTGCGCTCGTGTGCGCCCATGTGCGCGTGTTTGCTCTTGTTTGCACGGCGCTGCCCTGGGTGGAAACAGAAAGGGAAAAGGAAGGAAAAGAAGTAGTAGGAAGTTAACCATGGAGAACTAGCAGAGCTGCCAGATGAAATATACCAGAATCAGCCAATTACACAGGCAGTAGACTAGCCCAACCCAGCACTTTAAACTCTGCAAACAGCAGTCTACCCTATTTTTTCCCAAGAACTCTGCAGCACTCCAGTATACAAAGAGTGAAAACTTAAAAAGCTTAAGTCAGACAAAATGTTACGGGCTGCTATTGCAATCATAAACCAACATGTGCAAGATGCTGAGGGTGGTTATGTTGTGAATGCTGCTGAGCAACCCACAGTGAGGAGACGGAGAAGAGTGTACAGACCCAGGGTAACCTACCAAAGGCTACATGAGCTGGAGGTAGTGGAGCACTATAGGGTGGACAGAGACCTCCTGCAGCAAATTGTTGAGCTGTGCCCGCCATGCCTCACACACAGAACCAACAGAGAGGAACCCATCCCAGTGGATACCAAGGTATGTGTTGGCCTACGACTACTAGCTACAGGTTACTTTCCAGAGACCAACTGGTGATATGATGGGGGTTTCACAGGCATCAGCATCCAGGGTACTGCACCAGTTCCTGGATGCCATGTCAGCACATGTCGGTGACCACATATATTTCCCCAATTCCCATGAGGCATTGGCCAGCAATATGCGTCTTTTCCACCAAATAGCAGAATACCCTGAAGTAGTGGGTGCAATAGACTTCACGCACATACACATCAAAGCACCACCCGGTGAGCTGGATAGAGTCTACATTAACCGCAATGGCTTCCCCTCCATCAACTGCCAGGTTGTGTGCGATGCCCAGGGCATAATAATGAATGTGTGTACTGGCTGCCCTGGAAGCTATCACGATTCCCACATTTGGCATCTGACACAGCTGTACCAGCGATTTGCCAATGGGGACATCCCTGACTGTCACCTAGTGGGGGATGCTGGATATGCACTGGAGCCATGGCTGATGACACCCATCGGAAATGCACACACACCCGAACAAGAACTCCATAATGAGGCACACGCACAAACAAGAAGCATTATTGAGCATGTGTTTGGGATGCTCAAGACATGGTTCCGGTGCCTGGACACATCTGGTGGAGCCTTGCAGTACTCACCAACTACATGTACCTAAGTTGTCATGGTATGTGCCATGCTACACAATATGATCCTGCAAAAACAGCTGCAGCAGGAATAGCATGGGACAGGGCCAAACAGCCCACTATCATTGCCAAGGCTTGCACAGGCACAGCATGACCCGGAGGAAGAAAAACCTGAGCCTGCCCCAGTAGGCAGAAGGAGGCGTGCCCAGTATGTCTTGGCCTTGGCAAAGAGGCAACGCATAGCACATACACTGACTCAGTAGGAACCCTGGAAATGGCACCTCTCTCTGACTCGCACATACATAAAAGGGATGCCTAACTTGACACTGCCTGTTTTCAAACATGTATAGGGAGTGTACTATGTGCATCCAACATAGGCAGCCCTGCAGCACCCCATGAGGCATGATTACCCTATTTTCAGCAATATAAAGCAGTGCACATTTTACCACTATTTAGCATATTTAAACACAACTGTGCGGAGCTGCGCACCGAGCTAACTAGCACAACTTAAGTCAGGTAAACACGCTCACACCTGCTTTACTGTTCCTTAAGCAGTCTGGTCTGCCCAGCAGGAAAATAAAAAGCAGTGACAGGGCTTGAACTCAGGATACTGTGCACTATAGTCACAGTACTGAACCACTAAGCCATGACAGCATTTCACTGGCACAGACACAGCAGGACAATTGTAGACTAACACAAACACAAACAAATGCTGTATCATGCCCTCTGAAGAGGCATATGAGTAACTTCCCCCTAGGCCTATGCAGACAGATAACAGCAGGCCAGGCAGTGTGATGTGGGTTGGGTAGGCTATGAAGTCACAAACTAAAATACGTGAAATTGGAAGCTAAGATCTGTAGTACAGTAGTATACCTCAAGCCAGTACGATAGGCAACAGTACAGACTGAAATGGAGTACCTGACATAGCAGTGCAGGCCTAGCAAATGTGTATAAGTGTCAGGTGAACCCCTCATCCTATGTACACCCACAGTAACAATCAAGTGTGCCCCCCGGGTAGAAATGTACAACTAATAGCTGTCCCCCCATATGTAGAAATGTTGATAAGTCTATGCAAAGTGACTCATGGAAGCCCTGCAGGCACAGTGTGCTTCCTGTCGATGTACAACGCAAAGGTGTGCCCTGAAGTAAAAACCAACTTGATTTTTCACACACATATAGTATATATGTCCATACTGGGCATGCTCACACACTTTAACAAATTTAGCAAATTTCAGTCAGCAACATACTGAATGGTCATACTGGGTGTGCTCACACACTTAAATAAACAAAGCAAATGTCAGTCAACAACATACTGAAGGTCATACTGGGCATGCTCACACACTTAGGCCATATCTGAGTACAGCAGTGGGCCACACATATCTGGCAGTTGCAGTTCTTACCCCAGAAACTTTTCACTATTCACCAATCCTGCCTTCCGCACACAGTTATATGAAAACAGACCCATATAATATATTGGACTCCTGTCATAATCAAACTATGTACTACAAGTACTTAAGTTGTTCAAAGAAAGTGAAAATTCAAAGAAGATCAATAAATCTCCGATCAGTATCATCAATAAACAATGAGCACTCCTAACATTATCCAATCCATGTTCTGGCAAAAATATTGTCAAAGAGTCCATAGAGAACCATGAAGCTTTCTTTCACTATGTCATAAATATCAATGTAAACTCATATAAGTTCTGAGTCAGTGCAAACTGTAAATGAATACATGTACATGACTGACATTGCCAACATCTTGTCAGACAGGTTCATACATATTTACCCCCTTCTCACTGACAAAAGGGCCCATTATCATACCTGGAGATTGTGAAAACCCAGAAATCACATATAAAATGGTTAAACAGCTCTTTCCAAACCTAAAAACATGGCATCTATGGGATGACATGGTTTCCCTAGCTGTGTCATATGTGAACTCCAAAACAAACAGACCCTGCACCTGAACAGTCTGTTGAGACTCACCCTCTGTACAGGATATGAAACTGTTGAATGGGTTGCAGCAACGTTTGGCACATTCCACAAGTGTTGGTGCACAACAGACCATGGGAACTATTGTCTTATAAGCCTACTAAGCCTGATCTGCACAGCCATGGAGTCCATCTTTATGGAACTCATAAACAGAGCTATTGGGAGCCTACAAACACCCAACCCTGCCCATTTTGGTTTGGTCAGGGGCAGATCATGGTTCCCACACCTGCTAGACTGTTTTCAAGGCAGTCACCCAGGACATACATCAATGAAATGAGCTACACACATCCCACATAGACCTTGAAAAGCCCTTTTCCAACATCCCAGACACATGTCATATCCACAAAATCAACAACCTGTGCATAAATATGTATGTCATCTGATGGATTGTTAACTGGGGCACAGATAGATCCCACAAGGTAAGAATTGTGGTCTCCTGTTCAAGCTGGTAACAACTGCTGCCCCTCATGGCTCAGTGCTGGGACCCCTCCTGTCTGGTGTATACTTTTCAGAATGACAGTCAAACACACGAGGGCTATGTTTAGCAAAGTTTGTCGAGGACTGCAATAAAGTTGTCATAATCGATGTTTGTGACAACAGAGACATCCTTAAAAAGGGTCTCAGTCAGACAGATGTGCTGTCAAAATTATGGCCTCGAGCTACAGTCATATAAATACCACATAGGTGCCAACACTCTAAATATGGAGGCGATAATAAGGGATCTATGGACACATGTGGATAGTCATCTCTACTTCCAGAAACACATTCACAAAGTGGTTGGAAAATCGTGCTATGTGTTCCCACAAACTGCCAAGGTCTTTGCATGTAGGTCAAAGGAGGCTCCCTCTACTCATCAGTCATCAGACCCATCAGAGAGTACCACAACACACTTGCGATGAATCTGACTAGGCACCTTCAGCAGCTGGAAAGACCACTGAAGTACCTCAACAAGAGGATTACTGGCCTCAAACAGTTGCCCCATGCAACAAGACTGAATTTAACTCAATATGTACTCTGTTGCATACTGTCTACTCAGGAGATCTTTGCCCAACAGACAGGTCCATGTCCAATGCAGAACTGATGTACATGCGCTATCTGAAGTAAACACAAGCTCACTTTACCACATGCTCTAGGGATATCATCATCACATCATTAAATAGAACATGTTGGGGAGATACATTACTAACTCACAGACTTCCCTTGCTTTGGAACAGGCTCCCAACCAACATTAATCCAGATACAGATTCTTACTTTTAGCACTTGAATTTGCTTATACATGATCAGCACTTGTTCAGAACTTGTAAGCACTAAATAACATACTAATTACTACAGCACTCAACCTTCCTCATTACCTAGAGGAAAACAGTTTTGGTACTTACTTTCCTCACTTGCTTAGAGAAAAACAGCTCTTGTACTCACTTTCCTCACTTATCTAGAGGAAAATAGTTTTTTTTATTCAGGCATGTACAAGGGTCAGCTCCCAGTGTTCTCTCCTGTCTATCTGATGAATCTGGGCATCTTGGGGCAATGTAGAAATTGCCTCATGTACACAGACAACCCTCTCCTCTACCACCCAACACTACAACCTGTGAGAGATGCACTTATCTAGCCAAACTGGAGGTAAAGCTCTCTCCAATCAAGACTGAACTTGACAGTCAAGAGAAGAAGGTAAACACTTGCACCACACCACACTCATCACATAGTCTCACTAAATCTACACCACCAAAATCCACACATAGAAACACAAAAACATTCACAGAGGCTCTCAGTAATAATCTGCTCAAGCAACAGAGACCTCCAAAGCAGAAATTCAAGCAACCCCCCCCCCAACACAACCCAAATGATACATAGCCCGCAGACTCAGTGTGCCACTCAACCACAGCCAATAAGGCAAAACAACGTACCCAACACACTAGTCATAGATGACCCTATAGTCATGCACACTGATGTCCCACTCACCAGGCTAAACAAGGAGAAGGTTACTGTCAGCTGCCTGTCGGGTGCCAGGAGCCACCACATAACCCACGCACTCAGGTCACTCCACAACAAGTACAAATATGACTCTGTCATTGTCCATGTTGGTGTGAACGACCTGAGATGTACCTCCCTGGACTACATGAAAAGAGACATGGAAGAGCTCGCTGATCTTGTAGCCCAGGCAAGTATGACCCTAGCCCTGAGTAGCATTCTGCCATCACCCAGAATGCCGCAGTACAAGGACAAAATGATTGACTTCAACAATCGGCTAAGCTTCTGGTGCCATTCTAAAGGGATCCAGTATCTGTCTGCCTGGAATGACATGGTCGACAGACCACGATGCTTTGCCAGAGATGGCCTGCACCTGACTGTCACCCCTGGGATTCCGGATACTGGCTAAGGTTCTTGCTGACGCTATAGTGCCTTTTTTAGGCAAGGTTCAAATGACAAATTCACCACCGTAACAGGAACAGGCAAACAAAAACTGAGGGTGATGCTACTCAATGCTAGAAGCCTAAATCCCAAAATGCACTCACTTGAGGCACTCCTTAAAATGGAGAACATCGATATCTGTGCAGTGACTGAGACCTGGTTCAAGGCTCCAGAGAGCACCCCTGCACTACCAGGCTATAACTCATACCACACTTTTCGGCAATGTAACCTGGACCGAAACACCAAAGGCGGAGGTGTGTCCATATTCATTAAGGATATCCACACCTCCAGGCTAGTTGCTCAGCATAATGCAGATGAGGCTATCCAAGTGCAACTAACTCTGGGCAAAACTGCAATCCAAATTGTAGCTTGCTACAGATCACCCACCATGCCCCAGGATTCCCACTCATCTTTTCTTGATGTACTGGAAAATATTAGGGTTCAACCAAACACCCTAATAATGGGTGATTTCAACTACCACACCATTAACTGGGAAAACTACTCATGTACCAACTCCTTTGCTCAACGCTTTCTGGAATTCATAAACTCCAATGCCCTGGATCAACTTATCCACACCCCCACCAGGGGCAACAATATCCTAGGTCTAGTCATTACCAATATGAGTGACCGGTGTTCCACACCTGAAGTCAACGCCTCATTGGTCCAATCCGACCATAAGCTGATTACCCTAGATATCCACATCCTGCCCCCACCCCCCATTAAGGAAACCATGGTAAAAAATTTCTCCAAAGCCAACTTTATGCTTCTTAAGACAGAAGTGGTGAACTTCATGACACCCATGCAGATGGACAATACAGTTACGACTACTGAATCCTACACAATTGCACTTTATAAGCACTTACATGAGTGCATGGAGCGTGCTATCTCAAACAGAACCAAGACGCTATCCTCCAAAAAAAGGAAGCCAATCTGGTGGTCCCCTACCATAAACAAACTGCACAACAGAAGAAAGAAACTCTTGCAAAAGAGAGTAAAATCCCACGAGTGGAGGAGCTCCCTGGTCAGCTTCAGTAAGAAGCTGCGATCCCTGATAAAATCCTCCAAAGCTAGTTATGAAAACAAAATTGCCACTGATTCTAAAGACAACCACAAAGCATTCCATAGCTATGTCAAGAATCTCAATGGCAACACTCAGATCTGCTCTGTTACAGCACAATGGCACTAAATATACAGACCCAACTGATATTGCCAACATCCTGGCAGATAGGTTCAGTGCTAACTTTACCCCCCTCTCACTCCCTAAAGAGCCCATCTCTATACTAGAAGAATGCAAAGTTCCTGTAATCATGGCTGCACAGGTTAAAAACCACACTCTCCAAAGCCAAGAACACAGCATCCATGGGACCAGACAACATTCCAGGCTGTGTTCTACATGAACTACAGAACGAACTGGCACCCCACCTAAGTACCATGTTCAGTCATAGCCTCACCTCAGGCTTTGTGCCTGCTGAATTGAACACAGCAATGGTTATCCCACTCCACAAGGGGGGAGCCATCATGGACCCCGGGAACTACCGCCCCATTAGCCTGACGAGCCTGGTCTGCAAGGCCATGGAATGTATTATCATGGAACTTATAAACAAAGACATTGGTAATCTCCAAACTCTGAATCCCACCCAGTTCAGGTTTGTAAAAGGCAGATCATGTCTCCTAAACCTGATAGACTTCTCTGAAGCAGTCACCAAAGCCGTAGACAAGAGTAAGGTGGTTCTAGATCTTGCCAAGGCTTTCGACACCATCCCCCACTCTGGAATTATAGATAAACTCACTAAACTAGGTATAAATCCCTATGTCACAAGATGGGTTGCCAACTGGCTCACTGACAGAACCCACACTGTGAAAGTAGCAGACTCCAAATCTGACTTCAGACCAGTGACAAGTGGAGTACCACAGGGTTCAGTCCTGGGTCCTCTCCTGTTTGGTATCTACTTCTCTGAAGTACAGGCTAGCACAGAAGGTCTTTGGCTAACGAAGTTCGCAGATGACTGCAAACTAGGAGCCATAATCAAAACTCCTAATGATGTGGACATCCTACAAAAGGGCCTCACTGAGACGGATGCCTGGTGTCAAAGCCATGGCCTCAAGCTCAGTGCTAAAAAGTGCATTGTCATCCCCTTTGGTAAAAACTCTGTACCCATGAACTACAACATAGGCGGTAGTATACTTAACACCGAAAGTGTGATAAGAGACCTTGGGACACAGGTGGACAGTAGTCTCTCCTTTGATAATCACATTGCCACAGTAGTCAGGAAATCCTTCTATGTGGCACACCTCATCACAAAAGGTTTCTCATCCAGGAAAAAAGAGGTCATTGTTCCCCTCTACTCATCACTCATTAGACCCAGTATAAGAGTACAACGCCCCTTTTAGAATGTACCTCACAAGACATCTACAACAGCTGAAAAGGCCGCAGAAATACCTCACAAAGAGGATTACCGGCCTCAAACAGATGCCCTCATGAACCGTCTCAAAAAACTCCAGCTTTACTCCGTCGCATATCGCCTACTCAGAGGTGATCTCTGCCTAACATACAAAGCTATGTCAAACCCAGAGCTGTTGGACATGCTCCACTTAAAGAAATCCCAATCCCTCCGAGCTACACGCTCTAGGGACCTAAACCTTGTCACCACAATAAACAGAACATGCTGGAGGGATAGATTCCTGTCCCAGAGACTTCCCGTACTCTGGAATAAACTACCTATCTATATCAAACAAAGCTCCTCATTAGCACTCTTCAAGAAAAATCTTGATGATTGGATGGGAAATAGGAAATTCACCCCGGGGATCACCTCTGTAGCTCTGCTCGACAGTGGCACAGGAAAATCATTTTTTTGGGTGGCAAAAGCCAGAGTACCTTTTTGGCTGGGCTTGTATAGGCCCCAGGGCCGATAGCCTAGTACCTACCTATGAACCTATGAACCTACGAGACCCTCACTGACACTCTTCCAGAGGAGCCTTGATGAGTGTATGTGAAACTGAACTGTCACACCGTGGATCACTTCATCAGCTTTACTACACAGAGGCCTAGAGAACTAACTCCATGGGTGGTGATAGCTGCACACTCTGGACATACTAATATATGCCTTCAGGCAGATAGCCTATTACCTACCTATGTACCTATATATATATATGTAGGGGGAACACAGTATAATAAGCCAAAGATGGATGGGCAGAGATGTGTGTAAGAGGGTGACCATGACAGGGAGCCATCCAGGACAATCCCACTCAGCACACATCCCAATGGCACGAAAGACATGTGGTGCACATCTCTCCCACTGTACATAACAGTCACCAGTATCTGTAAGCATTACAGTGTATATGGTCTATGTGCCTGCTGTACAACATGACTGTACAATGAAGTACACATCTACTATCTGTAGACATGTACCTGTCACATAGGTTCATAGGTATGTAGTAGACTATTTCCACGAAGGCATATATCAGCCTACCCAAGTTGTGCAGCTTTCACCACACCATTGGGTAGTCTCCTAAGCCCTAGTTCTAATAGTTAGTACCCTAAGCCCCTTTCTAGTGGGGCTGCTGATGTGATGCCTGGCATGAATTGTCTGTTTCCCATCCACTCATCAAGGTTCCAGTTGAAGAGTGTCAGCGATGGGTTCTGTCTAACGTACATTGGGACTCTGTTCCACAGTAAGTCAAGTGTCTGGGATGGTACTCTATCCCACCAGCATGTTGTATTCATCATTGTGATGAGGTTCATATCCCTGGAATGTGTAGGGCAACTCAATGTTGTTATCTGTAGATGGAGCATGTTCAACAGATATGTGCTGGACATGGCTCTGTATGTTAGGCAGAGTGTGCCTCTGAGTAGGCGGTACGCAATGAAGAACAGATTTAGTTTTACCAGTTGTGTTGCATAACACAATTGTTTGAGGCCAGTAATCCTCTTGGTGAGGTACCTATGTGGTCTCTACAGCTGCTGGATATGCTAAGTCGAGTACATCCAAAATGGTGCACTGAACTCAATGATGGGTCTGATGACGTAAGAGTAGAGTGCCAACACTACCTCTTTGGATCCTGATGCAAACCCTTTGTTGATTAGGTGGGCCACATAGGATCTCCCAATCACTTTGGCAACATGGTTGTCAAAGGAAAGATGACTATC
Organism: Protopterus annectens; assembly: GCF_019279795.1. NCBI lineage: Eukaryota > Metazoa > Chordata > Ceratodontiformes > Protopteridae > Protopterus > Protopterus annectens. The sequence goes on from NC_056728.1 coordinate 255,694,552, forward strand.
TACTTGTGACCCCAGATCCCTTATCACCTTGTCATTTTTAAGGGGGTAACACCTATGTGGCAGTTTGTGGGTATTTTGTTTTCAACAAAGAGCTTGAGGCCATGATTCTGACACCACACATCTGTCTCATAAAGTCCCTTCTGGAGAATATGTCTGTCGTCCGGGGAATCTATTATGGCAAACACTTTACAGTTCCCAGCAAACTTAGTCAACCACAACCCTCCTGTGTTGGCATGTACATTTGAGAAGCCTATACCAAACAGGAGGGGCCCCAGGACTGAACCCTGGGGGACACCAGTCATTACCGGTGTAGAGACTGACGTAGCCAGCAACTCTTAATGTGTGGGATCTATCTGTGAGCCAGTTTGCAATCCATCTTGTGATGTATGGATTCATGGCCAGGTTGGTGAGTTCATCTATGATACCTGACTGGGGAATGGTGTCAAAGGCCTTAGCGAGGTATGGGTAGGCTGTGTTGAGCTCATTTCAATCATCTGTAGCCTGGGTAACTGTCAAAGAAATCCTCCCAGTTCAGGAGGCGTGGTCTGCATTTGACAAAGCCAAACTGGGTGTGCTCAACTGTGTGAAGGTTCCCAATCTCTGTATTGTTGACTTCCATTATGATTGGCTCCATTGCCTTGCAGAACACACTCGTCAGGCTCATAGAGCATGAATGCCAAGGGGTTTTTGTGGCCCCACCCCTGTGGAGTGTGAAGAATGTTGTTGTGCAACATTCTATGGGTACATATCCTGTAGAGAGCATGTAGAGAGAGGTGTAGGTATCCTTGATGAATATGGATACATCCTCACCCTATGTGCTATGATTCAGGTTCTGATGCTGGAAGGTATGGAATGAGTAGTATCCTCGTAGTGCTGGTGTGCTGTCTGGAGCCTTGAACTAGGTTTCTGTTGCTGCACAGATATCAATATCCATAATGAGAAGTGCCTCGAGGGTGTGCATCTGGAGGCTGAGACTTCTGGAAATGAGTAGCATTTAGCTCACTTTGTGGTTATTTGTGTTAGTTACAGGGTTTGGTTTGTCCTGCATGACCGGTGTTCCACACCTGAAGTCAGCACCTCATTGGTCCCATCTGAACATAAGCTAATTACCCTACATATCCACATTCTGGACCCACACTCCCATTAAGGAAACCATGTTAAGAAATGTCCCCAAAGTCAACTTCATGCTTCTTAAGACAAAAGTGCTGAACTGCAGGACACCCATGCAGATGGACAATACAGTTACAACTACTGAATCCTTCTCAATTAAGCACTTACATGACTGCATGCATCATGCTATTCCAAACAGAACCAATACGCTATCCTCCAAGAAAAGGAAGCCAATCTGGTGTTCCCCTGCCATAAACAAACTGCACAACAGAAGGAAGAAAATGTTGCAAAAGAGGGTAAAATCCTAAAATCCCATGAGTGGAGGAGCTCCATGGTCAAGATCAGTAAGAAGCTGTGATCCCTGATAAAATCCTCCAAAGCTAGTTATGAAAACAAAATCAACACTGATTCCAAAGACAACCACAAAGCATTCTATAGCTATGTCAAGAATCTCAATGGCAACACTCAGATCTCCTCTGAGTTACAATACAATGGCACTAAATATACAGACCCAACTGATATTGCCAACATCCTGGCAGATAGGATCAGTGCTAACTTCACCCCCCTCTCACCCATGAAACAGCACATCTCTATAACGGAAGACTGCAAAGTTGCTGTCAACATGGCTGCACAGGTAAAAAAACACTCTCCAAAGCCAGGAACACAGCATCCATGGGACCAGATAACTTCCCAGGCTGTGTTCTACACAAACTACAGAATGAACAGGCACCACACCGACGTACCATGTTCAGTCATAGCCTCACCTCAGGCTTTGTGCCTGCTTAATGGCACACAGCGACGGTTATCCCACTACACAAAGGTGGAGACACCACAGACCCCAGGAACTAGCGCCCCATTAGCCTGATGAGCCTGCTCTGCAAGGCCATGGAATGTATCATCATATAACTTATAAAAAAAGACATTGGTAATCTCCAAATTCTGGACCGCAACCATGTTGGGTTTGTAAAATGCAGATCATGTCTCCTAAGCCTGCTAGACGTCATTGAAGTAGTCACCAGAACTGTAGACAAGGGTAAGGTGGTTCATACAGCCTATGTAGATCTTGCCACGGCTTTCAACACCATCCCCCACTCTGGAATTATAGATAAACCCACTAAACTAGGTATAAATTGCTATGTCACAAGATGGGTTGCCAACTGGCTCACTGACAGAACACACACTGTGAAAGTAGCAGACTCCAAGTACGACTTTGGACCAATGACAAGTGCAGTACCACAGGGTTCAGTCCTGGGTCCTGTCCTGTTTGGTATCTACTTCCCTGAAGTAAACTTTAACATGGAAGGTCTGTGGCTAATGAAATTTCCAGATGACTGTAAACTAGGAGCCATAATTGAGACTACTAAAGATGTGGACATCCTACAAAAGGGCCTCACTGAGACAGATGCCTGGTGTCAAAGCCATGGCCTCAAGCTCAATGTCAAAAAGTGCACTGTCATCCCCTTTGGTAAAAACTCTGTAGCCATGAACTACAACACAGGCAGTAGTATACTTAACACTGAAAGTGTGATAAGAGACCTTGCGTCACAGGTGGACAGTGAACACACCTGTGATAATCACATCCCCACAGTAGTCAGGAAATCCTTCTACATGGCACACCTCATCACAAAAGGTGTCTCATGTAGAATAGAAGAGGACATTGTCTCCCTCCACTCATCCATATAGATCCATAATAGAGTACAACGCCCCTTTTGCTATGTACCTCACAAGAAATCTACAACTGGAAAGCCTGCAGAAATGCCTCACAAAGAGCATTAGTGGCCTGAAATACATGCCATACACAGACCGCCTCAAAATGCTCCAGCTGTACTCTTGCATATCACCTACTCAGAGGTGATCTCTGCCTTACATACAAAGCTATGTCAAACGCAGAGCTGCTGGACATGCTCCACATAAAACACTCACAATCCCTCTGATCTTCAGCCCCAAAACCCAAAGTGAAATACAAAATGAAGGGGTGTATCCAGTTACCTTATGGATACCCACACCTTCAGGTTAGTGACACAGCATGAGGCCTTGTAGACCATGCAAGTGCAACTAACATTGGGTAAAGCTGCTTATCAGATTGTAGCCTGCTACAGATCACCTACTTTGTCTCAGAATCCTCACTCAGTATTCCCGAGAACAGTGGAAAATATAAAGGTCCTACCAAACACCATTATATGAGGAGATTACAACTACCCAAACATTGACTGGGAGAATTACTCATGTACAACGTCCTTTGCCCAATACTTCCTAAAGTTTAAAAACTCAAACACCCTGGAACAGCTGGTCACCATGCCCACTAGAGGTGACAACATACTGGACCTGATCATCACCAACATGGGGTACCAGTGTTCCACAACAGAGATAAACCCCTCGCTGGTAATATCAGATCATAAAGTAATCACACCGGACATCCACATCCCCCACCCCCACGTCAAGGAAACCACTGTGAAGAAATTTTCAAAAGCAAACTGCACACTTCTCAAGACCAAAGTGCAAAGTTCCAAAGCCCCCTTGCTATAGGATAATGCTATACAATCTGCAGAATCATTTACAAGTGCATTCTATGAGCATCTACAGGGATGCATGGATCGAGACATCCCAAATAAAACCAAGACGCACTCCTCCAAAAATAAAAAAAACAATCTAGTGGTCGTTGCCCATAAATAAGCTAGACAACAGAAGGAGGAAATGAACACATGATAGAGCAAACTTCACAAAAGGAAAGGCATCATTGATCATTATTAGGAAGAAACAATGATCGCTCATAAAATAATCCAAGGCCAGTTTCTAAAAACAAATTACCAAGGAATGTAAGAATAACAACCACAAAGCCTTCATTAGCTATACCAAACATTTAGGTGGCAACTCTCAAATATGCTGTCAGCTACTGCAAAATGGCAAAAAATACACTGAACCAACTGACATTGCCCACATCCTGGCAGACAAGTTCAGTGCAAACTCCCCCCCTCCCATCACCCCCAAAAGGGCCTGTGTCCATCCCAGAAGAATGCAGAGCCCCAGACTTCATGGACATGCAGGTAAAAACAGCCCTCTCCAAAGCTAAGAACACAGCATCAATGGGACTGGATGGTGTCCCAGGATGCGTCTTACACCAGCCCCAAAAGGAACTACACCCTCACCTAAATTCACTGTCCAGACTCAACCTTACCACAGGCTATGTATCTAAAGAATGGCATACAGCAACAGTCATCCAGCTCCACAAAGGTGGTGCCACAACAGAACCTGGAAACTATTGCCCTATAGGCCTACTCAGCCTGGTCTGCAAAGCTATGGAGCAAATTATCATGGAACCCATAAACAGAGACATTGGGAACCTCCAGACACTGGACTCTACCCAACTTGGCTTTGTTAAAGGCAGATCCTGCCTCCTAAACCTAGTTGACTTCTTTGAAACAGTTACCAAGGACACAGATGAAGGTGAAAGTAGTCCACACAGCCCATCTGGACCTTACTAAGGCCTTTGACACCATTCCCCACTCTAGCATTATGGACAAGCTTACCAGCTTGAACATTAACACCATGTCACAGGATGGGTGGCCAACTGGCTCACAGCTCAAATACACATGTTCAGAGTTGCGGGTGCCATGTCCGACTCTAAACCAGTCACAAATGGCATCCCACAGGTCTTGGTCCTGGGACCCCACCTCTTCAGTAGATACTGCTCAGAGGTACAGGCAAGCACGGGAGGAGTATGGCTGAACAAGTTTGCAGATGACTGCTAACTGTGGTCCATAATCGACTCTACGGCTGACACAGACATCCTCCAGCAGGGTCTTACAGAGACAGATACCTGGTGTCAAAACAATGCCCTCAAGCAGAATGCCAAAAAATGCATAGTCATCCCCTTTGGATAAAACAAAGTGCAAACAAATTTCCACATAGATGGTAATCCAGTATGCACAGAGAATGTAATTATGGACCTGGGGACCCAGGTAGATAGTAAACTCTCCTTTGATGATCACATTGCCAAAGTGTTTAGAAATTCCTTCTGTGTAGCCCACCTAATGTCACCTAATGTAACCCACTTTGTCTAGTCTAATGATGTCACCATCCTACAAATATACCTGTGGAAAGGAGAACTCCCAGTAATGTGTATAGCATGTCGTGTAAATGTGTACTGCTGTGGTATCACAAAGTAGTTAGGTAGGGGTTTGAATCCTACACTTGACAACTGTATGAGAGTGTGTGTGTGCCTCCTTGGAGAGGAGCAACTTTTTGGAGACTACTAAAACACCTTAAAAGTGGTATACTTATCTTTGTCAAGTCTGATGATGTCACCATCCTACAAATATACCTGTGGAAAGGAGAACTCCCAGTAATGTGTATAGCGTGTCGTGTTAATGCGTACTCCTCTAGTATCATAAAGTAGTTAGGCACTTGCCAACTGTATGAGAGTATGTGTGTGTGTCTCCTTAGAGAGGAGCAACCTTTTTGAAGACTACTGAAACACCTTAAAAGTGGTATACTCGTCTTTGTCAAGTCTGATAATGTCGCCATTCTACAAATATACCTGTGGAAAGGAGAACTCCCAGTAATGTGTATAGTGCGTCGTGTTAATGCGTACTCCTCTAGTATCATAAAGTAGTTAGGCACTTGCCAACTGTAAGAGAGTATGTGTGTGTGTCTCCTTGGAGAGGAGCAACCTTTTTGAAGACTACTGAAACACCTTAAAAGTGGTATACTCATCTTTGTCAAGTCTGATAATGTCACCATCCTACAAATATACCTGTGGAATGGAGAATTCCCAGTAATGTGTATAGCGTGTTGTGTTAATGCGTACTCCTCTAGTATCATAAAGTAGTTAGATAGGGGTTTGAATCCTGCACTTGCCAACTGTATGAGAGTGTGTGTGTGTGTGTGTGTCTCTCCTTGGAGAAGAGCAACCTTTTTGAAGACTACTGAAACACCTTAAAAGTGGTATACTCATCTTTGTCAAGTCTGATGATGTCACCATCCTACAAATATACCTGTGGAATGGAAAACGCCCAGGTAATGTGTATAGCGCATCATGTTAATGCATACTCCTCTAGTATCATAAAGTAGTTAGGTAGGGGTTTGAATCCTGCACTTGGTGACTGTGTGTGTGCTCCACGTGTGTGACACTGTTGGTCAATGTGATGTGGGTTTTGCTTTTACTACTGTATGACATCTCACAATGACAACAGTATGTGCATTACACGTCAGGTATCTGTGTGGCAAATACATATACATACATGTGACCTCAATTATTTCATAGGTGGGAACCCTGCTTTCTCCATGAACACATCTGTTATCTTTGCCAGAGTATGCTGCCACTTCCCAGACCTTAGGTCACATCTGTATGCTTGTGACAAGCCTAGCCACTGCAGTGATCCCTGGCCTACGTCATCCGTTTCGCATACACTCATTACGGTTTCTATTGAATAGTGTGAGTGAGGGTTTATGCCTGAGGTATATTTGAAACCTGTTCAAAAGCAGCAAAGTCTGTCAAAGATGGCTATTTATTATAGGTGTGCAACAACCTTTGTGGATATGCATGCAGACCCCTTATTGCTTATGTGTTCCACAGATGGATTTCCAAAACTCTTTGGAAATGTGATTATCAAAGGAGAGATGACGTAACACATGGCTCCATGTATACATCGGTACCTGTTCAACATTTTGGGGACTACTACCTATGTGGTAATCTAGGGATACTATGTTCTGTAAAAGTGAATGACTGTGCTTTATTTGGCTTATAGCTTTACAGCATGGGTTTGACACCAGATATCTGTCTGTATGATACCCTTTTGGAGGATGTGTGTGTCATCTGGAGAATGCATTATAGCCCACAGTATGCATTTCCAAACATGGCCAGACATATCCCTACTGTGTTTGCTTGTACCTAAGAAAGCAATATGCCAAACAGGAGTGGTCCCAGGACTGAGTGCAGGTGAATACCACTGGTTACTGGCATAGAATAGTACTTGAAGGCTGCAAATGTTATTGTGTGTCCTACATCTGTGTGTCAGTTGTCAAGACATCATCTAACAATTGTTTATGTTCAGGCTGTTGAGGTTATGTATACTACCAGAATGCAAACCAATGACAGATATTAACAGTATCACCCACAGCACAAACCGTGTCATACATACACGTATACTCAAGTTCCAAAATGTGTGTAGTACAATGCATACTGGCCACCAATAGAAACTATGGAGTGTTAGCACTAATACAGGGCATGTCACCCTGCCCATGTGTCCAATATGCACGTACATGCAGACAGTGCACCTCAACCATGTTCACAAATGTACGCCTGCAAATCTGTGCTGCACACATCCCACACTTACTGTCCACTCTCTAACACATGCTGACAAAACTACACACATCAGCCAAGTGGCACATGGGCAGACAATACACAATTGGAATAAACACTGGTGTAAACAATACTACATTGATAATTATAGCTTTAATGCATCATGCCTGCTCAGCTACACCTTCAAGGATATCATTACACTTTACTGCTGACAACATGCTAACATTGCTATTCTGTTATAAAGTCACCCTGTGCATCAGCACCATGTTAGCCTGTTCCTGCATCAATGTGACAGGAGGTGGCACAGGTTTCATCATATGCACAGGGTGTGTTGTTGGTTTGCCAGAGGCCTACATTGAGCCATACAATCGACATGTATGTGTGTGTGAGTGTGTGTGTGTGAGGGCCAAGAGTACTGTTATGGGCCAATGTGGATGTAATATGTGCGGGTATGTGTTTGCCCTAGGTGTCTGGTTTATGTGTGTGTGTCTGCATGCACATAGTTCCACCATGTGGCTGCCATATACGGGGATTTGTGGGACAGCTACAGACTGTAGCTGGCAGGCTTTACAGATCACCATCTCTGGCCATGGATACGGGACCTGTGCCTGGCAGGGGTGCTACAGACAGTATCAGGTACTAATCCAGACTGGGTACTATCCTCAAAGATTGACATATGTACACTGGATCCCCGTCCCTGCTGGGACTGGCCAGAGCCACATGCACGTGGTCTTCTAGGATGGTCTATTGACAGCCCACCCCCAACATTGCTGGGGCTGGTACTGGCACTACAGGAGCGGCTATGACTTGATGGACATCCACGGCGACTACCAGCTGATGATGTTGCTGGCATACATCCACGTCGACATCTCAACTGTCCCACACTGTCCTGACACATGGACATGACATTGTGGAGGAAATCTAATGTCTCACCCCAACGTCTATCAATGACCTCATTGTAATTATGGATGGCACCTGCTAGGTCATGGATACTGTCATTTAATGAGGTGTTATGAGCCCTCTGTGACCTTAGTCCCTGTCTGCTGTACCGCTCCATACATGCCTGTGCCTTCATGACAGCCTGGAACTTGCGTGTGGTTGTAAGAGTTGTGGCACATCTGCCAGGGGCATGATGACCAGCAGTGCTCTGACGAGAACCCCTGGACATCTGCCTATGTGGTACCATTCCAGACATCTGGCTATGGCTGCTCTGTCCTGATGCATGTGCCATAGATATCACACTGTTCTGGCCATTGCCGACTGTACACTGTCCCGCTGCTAAGGGCATTGGTGATGATGGATGTACAGGCAGTATGACTGTGTGCATGGATGGGGTGGACACTTGTGTACTGTCGATTGGTGGCCCAACGACAGACCTTGGCAAACATGCCTGTGCCTCAACACACCTATCCTTATTATCACTATTTGTGTCAGTGACATCAGGTTCCCTGCTGCACTGAACCAGCCCAACCTCAGCACCTGTGAGAGTAAAACAGAAAATACACTTTAAGACCTGTACATGATGTCAGAACACATGAACACATGCACACATGAACACAAATACACTCCTCACTAAAGCAGACACACACACACACACACACACACACACACACACACACACCATCAGCAATCTCAGACCAAACTCAATAGTAGTTGATAGTGGGGTACAGTATCACAAGCCAGTCATATCACACATGTCAGCATGCAGGACATGTGTTGTTCAACAGCATGCAGTGCGAGTGTAGACAGTCCTTGTTACTAACAGTATACATGGCTTTGATGCATGTGTTTTGTTGTTCGGTGATTGGCCTCCCCCTGGAATGCAATGTACGCAATGTATACATGGACACAACATTGCTGTGCAAGTATTAAAAACTCTTTAATGTACTGTGCACCATCACTCACTGGTATACATACAATGGCTGGATGTGTAACTGTGTGTCACATAGATATCCAATTCTGATTAGAGCCTCTGTGTCTTTAGCAAATAACTCTGGACACAGTTTTAGCTCATGCATGATGTGTATACACACAAGATCAGTGGTGCATGTATAACTGATGGAATACCATTGGTCCACATAGCCAATGTACAGTAGTTATGGTGAGTGTAGATCATATTGTGGACATGCCAGTATCATCCATGGCATGGCATGCTAAAACACAACTGCATATTTAAACACCACACATACCCAATGTGTGTCATATGACCTAGCCACTCAATAGCATTACAAGACATATATGTGTCAGTTGTGCAAATGGTGATTGGTATGCATATTGTTTATAGGTGCATATGTTTGCACACACACAACATTGAGGTGTATAGCAATCAAAGCTATGTGTACTACTGTGGTTACAATAACTGGATGGGGTGTAGTACCATAAGCCATCATCATGATGCATCATGTGGTCACTCAAGGCTACAAATGTGTCCCAAACCAGCACCTATCATGCTGTACCAGAACTGCACTACCATGGCTACATTCACCATTTCACAGCCAGTTGTTACATGGGTTTGTAAGGAGGCCAATAAGGAGCATTGCCTAACATGAATGTGTTGTGTGTTGCAAAGTGTTTCACTGCCCCAAGATAGGCCTCTACCCCTCAGGTATATTATGTGTGCTGTGTGGATGACATTTGAGATACTGGAGTGTGACTTTACAGAGGGTTTGTGAATTCTTCATGTGTAGCATGTTAACATGTTCTGTGTATGACATAGTTGTGTATGTTGTGTCCATGCGTATCTACTCTGCCTATTCAATGGTCACTACAGTGTAGCCACATTTGTTTGAGATGGTCTGTGTACTGCATGTGTTTGAGGCAGCTAATCACATTGCTGAGATGTGCATAGTGTCACAGCAAACATGCACAGCATGCATTATGCGTAGGTGTGTTACATGTGTACATGGCCTACACCTTAACTATGACATGCACTTTTTATTTGCAATAATAAATGTAGAACACACTCACCAGCATGTGTCCGCTGCCGTTCTGTCACACCAGAGGGACCTACACGGATATGAGACAGTTTGTCAGTGGCGACAACTGTGGCATTGCTACTGTGGGTTTGCAATCTTACAGTAGTACAACAGTTTACATTCACAGGCCTACATATTATGTTCCAAATGATCAGTATTTCACAACAACAGGCTGCACATCGTCTAACTACACAGTACACATCTCACATATCCATGATCTACCAATTAGAGGTAACATTAGTCTACAGATATGCCATGTTACCTGCACGCTCCATGTGTTCTTGCTGGGTGGCTCCAACTTCCATCAAGGTAAATGTCTGCTGTTGTTGTTGTTGGGCAGGTGCCACCAGGCTCAGGAGCAGCTCCTCCACTCTGGTGAGGGGGGGGTGGATGTTAACCCCACCACCTGTTGCAAGCTGTTGTCTACGGACATCAGAAGCACTCTGCTGGACATGTCTAAGTAAATCACTGCAGTGATGGTGTACCCGCACATATGTCCGGTTATGCATGTCTATGTCATTTACCCTCCGGACAACATCTTGCCACAGTGCAGTATGCTCATGCTGGTCTTGGCTAGTTCTCGAGAATAGTAGGCTATAGTGCTGAATCAGACAGCTGGTAATAATGTCATCCTCAGCACTACTGTAGCTAGGATTATGATGGTGGGCCATGATCCCTGGAAGACAAAGAAAAAATATGTCTAAACAAGTCATATGGCACACAATATTATACAGTACAGATATCACTGAACTGCCATATATAGCAACCTATTAGCTGACTGAGATTAAACACTTTCAGTGCCACTTATCAGTGCTCACCCCACAACTGCTTGAAAGTGCCTGGCACGCTCTATATAATAAACCATGTTCTGCACAGCAACAAAATAAAATCACTATATAAGACTATACAACAGTACATGGTACACTGTATGTGACACAATACACCATCTAGCCACAGAAGGTATAGATCAAGGGTCTATATTATATCATTGAACGCTTAAAAAAAGCGAACGCTGATTGAGCGACCTAATTTAAGTGAAAGCTTACAATCTCGAACTGTCAGATCAGTGAATTTTTTTCCCAGGGGAAAAAAAAAAAAAAAAAAAAAAATCGCTGATCCAAAACACATACACACAACACAAGCACACCAAACAAACAGAAATCCACACACTTACACCTAAAATCTGATACCTAACCCTACACTAAACTATGCACACACCACTAACTATCCACTTACCTTAACCCAAACCCTAACCCTAAGGTCCGTCACTATCGCACACTCACCTCACCCGTTCCCTAACCCTAACTCACTTAAATCCGCCCTAACCCTCATGTCCACTCAATCGCACACACACCTAACCAGAGCCCTAATCCTAACTCACCTAAATCACCCTAACACTCACATCCACACAATCGCACACTTACCTGAATCCGACCGGTAAATTTCCACCATAACACTGAAAACAACGAAGCAACAGAAACGGACAACCAAATTCTTTCCCTAGGAAAAAATTTGAGTTTCTGCTGCTTCGGTATTTTGCAGTTTGGCGAAAATAAGTTTGATCAACCAGCATTCACTTTTTTAAGCATTCGAGGATATAATATAGACCCTAGATCAAGCGAATGCATAACGAAATATGTCATCCATCGCAATGTTTGTAAAGTCCAGTTACAGTATTACCATTATACCACACAACATGTTGATGGCAAACCCATGGCCAAAATATGTGCACAATTGAGAATATAGGTGGCATACTGCTGTAGTAAACTATAAATGTTGCTAGATACGTAGTTATATCTTGTAACACACATATGACATAGGACATGTTACAGACATACCCACACACATATCCGACATAATTACAAGACACAAAGGTATGGCAACCCAGACAAGCTTTACATGTGTACCATACAGTACTGTGTGTCAGTACTTACAAAACCTTAAGCCTGAGGAATGTAATCTGTGAGGACTACAGGGACCACACAAAACAGTGGTTCCAAGCAATGTGGACATACACCATACTTTGCTGTTTAGGCCTACAGCTTCAAGTAGTACTACAGTTCATACAGGATTTGGAATCAACATCAGTACCAATCAATAAGCATACATGTAGTGCTTTAGCCTCCAGTGACACACCCCAGTTAACACCAAGGCACTACATCAGACTGTATGCCATAGTGTTTAATCTGCCTGGCAACAGCATACACAGCTTTTGCTGGGATCAAAGCAAGGACACATAATACCATGACAGAAACAGTTTCCCACTAAGCTATCCCACAAATACACATCTTTGACAGATTCACCAACACATTGGCCATCACACTCAGTCAACTTTACATAGAATCTATTGCAACAAGTAGATGTGGGTGTGTATGACTATATATGACTCTCTCTATATACACATACTATATATATATATATATATATATATATATATATATATATATATATATATATATATACATACATACATATACACATCCATTGGTGTACATATAGGCACATATACAGTCCACCTTTCATGGTGGGAATATCAATTATACAAAGGACATGAGGTATACAGTAATGTAATAATATTGCACAGTCTTGTGAGAAATACATTGAAAGTGTTCTCAGCCCAGGTAGCTTTAGCAGTCCTCACTGGCTGCAACATTGCAAACTGAACAAAACACACACAGTGTTTAACCAACACATGTCATATACCAGCACTTTATGCTGTCTTGTTTGTCACACACTAAAACCTACATACAAATATGTACATAACAACTTTCTCTAACATATATATGTCCACCCTTCACAAACAGTTGCAATATGTCCCTTGCTCTATGCACATATACAGATGTTAATATAAATGACACATATATATCTCTCCGTATGTGTGTGTTATATACACACAAGGTCCACACTGTTGTAAGTCCCTGGACCTCACAGCTGAACTGTTGGGCCTTGCTGCAAGTCCCTGGACCTCACAGCTGAACTGTTGAGCCTTGCTGCAACATGAACAGGTGTCACATGTGAACACACAGTAACATTAGAGGGGGTATATATAGCTACAAATGCTTGATTAGCATACTAGCCTGGCACAGCAGTTGCCAATGCTAAGCTAAACTTTAATGTGACTATCATGCATGTGTTACTCTGTCACAACCATGTTTATATAAATGTTTGCGCTAATCCCCCAAACAGCCATTGTCCACACTACTGTACAGAACACAGATAACATGGATCAGACGTTTGACATTTAATGCTGAGCTACATATTTTACAGTTATGTCCCACTGCACACAGCTACACACGGAATTGTCCATGGCAGTAGTTAAGCAGGACATCTGTGCATAGATATGTACTGCTGCCACATATGAATGGTTCACATTATGTAGAGTACTCTTCAAAAACATCTACTACATGCCAGTAAATACATCTGTTACATACCTTTCCGTTGTATGAGTTGGTATTATTTATTTTCCGTTTTCCTTTTGCTTTTCACTCTCTCACTCTCTCTGTCTCTCTGTCTCTCTCTCAGTCACTGCAATAGAGTGATTGAGTTTGTGGGCAGCAATTACAGCCTGCTTTTATAGGTATTTGCACATGTGCATGTGATGGCCTCTGCACCAATAGGTGGCCACCATTTGCTAATTGCATGCAGCCTGCTGTGTGGTAATTGCAGTAATCTCTGTCATAGCAACCCATTGCTAACACAGGTAGGCGTAGCCCTTTCAGCTTTCCAAAATGGGGATCATGCTTGTTTGCTGTGGACATCGTTGCTTAAGTCAGAAGGTTGGTACAGTTCTTATATCTGAAGCCAGGGGTGTAGCCAGTGATTTGAATGTTGTACTCATACCTGAATGTTGCTGCTTCCAGTACACACTTGTCAGTGTAGAACTGTACTCACCCCTCCAAATGCTAACACAAGATACATGGGAGTATGTACTTTCTTTTCTAATCATACAATTAACTGCCATACAAAAGTAGTTATTGAGATGTATTCTTTTGAACTGCTATACTGTGAATATTAATTTACTCACTTCTGAACAGTTTGTGCTTTTTTAGTGTTGACATTAGCACAGGCTGCTCAAGAAAACTGGACAAATTTCAGTACTGAGTATGCCTACCTACATCCTTGGTAGACCCTGAACACACAGGTATATTGTACATTTGGGTAGGGGTGCAGAAGTACAGAGAACATTATGTATTATTGTGTGAATTTTATCTTGCTTGACTTAAAGGGTTGCTGAGTACCTGTTAGTTTATCAAGGCAAGTAGTCTGCGTAGCTCCCAACTGTGGACCTATCCAGATTGTAGCCAGAGGTTAGCCTGTTATTCTTTGTCTGTGCACCACACCAGTCTTTTCAGCACTGGAACAATGGCATTGTCAAAGTTGGTTGCTACTAGTACATGCCTACATCCTTTGGTATTTCAGTGTTGTACTCCTACCTAAGGGTATGCTTCTGGAACTCCTTCCAAAGCTATTTGCACAGTGTGTAACAGCAGAAAAGCTGATATGCCTACGTGTTTCTGCCTCTGCCAGGCCTCTCAAACACTGAGGTACATATCTGAACAGACTCAGGGAAAAGTAGGTAAAAGTGAGGTACACCTTTAAAATATTAGAGACATTAAGTTGAGACTTTGAGAGAACCAGAGCATATGGATTAATACACCTTTTCTGAAGTACAAGCAGTGTCTAACTCTTACTTATTGTCATTATTCATTAAGTGTAATTCCCCATCATTCTGCCTAATGTCAGTACTTTTCAGAGGGATTCAGAGGGACACAGCTAAAATTTGTTTCAAAATCAGGGACATCCCTGAAAATTAGCCACAGTTGGAAAGTATGGCCTCTGCCCTAATCAGATATGCCAATGTTTGTCCTGCTATGATACTGTGTGGGGGTTGTAAAGTGCTGCTGTAACATTATTTCCTGCTAGAATGGCTGGTTCTCTTATCACAGTCATGTAATGAAATTCTACAACAACTGCTGGTAAAGATCCACAGAACAAGATTTGTGTTATGGCATTCCTATTTTTCCTTTACATTCACTCATTCTGATGCACGATATATTTATTTCAGCACCAACTTGTATGTCTACCATGGCTTAGTGGTACTTCATGCAGTCTAGTGTGTACAAGGTCCGGGGTTCGAGACTGACAGAGGTGTTTTATTTTGCTGCTGAGCAGAACAAGAGCCCTGACATACAGAGTGACTGAGGCACTTAAGCAGTTGTAAGCAGGTTTGCGCAATGCTTAGCAATGCTTAGCTAAGCGCAAAGAGGTGCACACTCGCACAAACCAGCTAACTACTGCTTAATAGTGCTTACTCCCGCCAACCCCCGCTCTCATTTCTTTGAAAGAAACAAAAATGGGGAGATAGGAAAGTGGTGAAAAAGGGGCACAAAGAGGGAAAAACAGTAGGGAAAACAGCTTGGGATGTGCAGGATGGGTGTAGGGAAGGTCCATAGCTACCCATTTCTTTAACAGCAACAGCTGTGCATATGCAATAAATTTGGAGGGAAATATGAAACCTTCCTTCAACCCCTGTGAGAGAGGTAAGAACAACAAAGTATATTGCACTGCCAATTAAATATGAAACCTTCCTTCAACCCCTGTGAGAGGGGTAAGAACAACAAAGTATATTGCACTGCCAATTAAATATCAGTTTATGTGTCCAGCGGACATGTGTGCAAAATGGGCAGCTATGTATGGGGCATAATTTTTTTTTTGGGAGCAGATTGCCCTTTCTTTTTTCAGGTGAGAGTGGAATGTGGGGTAGGGGAAGTAGGTATATTTGGGGAGGTAGGTTGTGGAGGTAAACAGACAAGACAAACAAGACGCATACAGGGGCAGAATATGACACATGTAGTGGGTGAACACCATTGACAGGGAAGGATGTTTGGAAACTGCAAGCCCATGACCCCACAGATGGCAACAGTGGAACTGAGATCTCCACCCATGGACAGTCACCACTGCACCTTCACAGCCCAGAGGGTGGCTGTGCTGGGGGCTGCGTAGGAGGGGCAGGCTCACCTGTGAGTTGCACCACTCGTGCCTCAAGCTGGTGTAGAGGATCTACAGAATGCTCGATTACTAACCTGCCTGGTGGCGCAGCCTTAGCAGCCTATCTGCATAGGCTTGCTGATTCGCAGCACGGACACCTGCAGCTGTGAAGTAAATGAAGTGATATTGAGACATACCTATCCATAGTATACACTACAATAGCAATTCTTAGATATTTAATTCCATGGCTACTTACTCAGTAGTGGGGCATTTTCCATTCCACGGGCATCCTGGATCCACTGGTCCAGTTGATCCACCTTGCATCTCTTCAGGTCTGCGTGGTGGTATCTGACATGCTCACCAGTCCGAAGGACACCTGTGGCACTGGTGAGTTCATGAGCTAGACGGTCCCAGGCTTCCGCTTTGTATTGGGTGCCCTGGTACTGGCCCCGCAGCATCTATCCTCATGATTATGGACAAGGAGCCAAACCATTACTTTTGACTCCTCAATGCCTCAATGTTGCGCTTGAAAATGAGAGCCCTCTCCAGCACCGGTCATTGCTGCCTGCAGATGGGAGCTACAACCAGTTATGGCAAGTATTCCCGCCTATGGAGCTTAAATATGCATCATTTCCCACACTTATTCGTGATTGGCCAGTTTTGAAAAAACTCAGCTGAAGGCACACCTGCTTAGCAATGGGTAAACTTCCATTGATATGTATGTGTGCGTTGAAAGTGCATGCTTATGAAAAGCTGTCATGGCTTAGTGGTTCAGTACTGTGATTATGGTGCACAGTATCCTGGGTTCGAGGCCTGTCATTGGTTTTTATTTTACTACTGGCCAGACCAGCTAGGAGGTGTGGCTGTGTTTTACCGACTTTGCTCAACTTTGCCCAACGTTGCTCTACGTTGCTCGTCATTGCCCGACATTGTGCTAGTTAGCGCTGTGCGCAGCTATGCGCAAACATGTTCTGTTTGCGCTAGTTTGCTCAATGCGCAGCTCCGCACAAAGCCATTGCTCTAGTTAACGCAGTGCTCAGCTACGAGCAATTACATTTAAATATGCTTAATACTGGTAAACTTTGCTTAGCATTGCTTCACATTGCTTAAGATACGTTACTTATGCATCCATCAGTATGCATAACCATTGCACCTTCATATATATATATATATATATATATATATATATATATATATATATATATATATAATTAGTTTACTACTACATAGGCCATTTCAATGCTTTTTACTAAAATTTAAATGATAAATGTCAGGAATTATTTTTATATACAGATTTCCAACAGAAAATAGAAAGGGGAGTGGTGGGACTCGAACCGTGAATGCCTCCTCTTTGTAAGAAAGCTCTACCACTACGCTATCGCTCTTTTGCTTAATTTGCATATAAGTTTCTTATTATCCTCTTCGATGTCTAAACTGCTAACTGTAGCTAAGCAATGGGCAAACCCGAGCAAATATGGGCAGCTATATCGGGAATAATAAAATAAATTAATAAAAGTTTTACATTTTATAACTGTACAGGTAGCGTTGTCACCTCACAGTATGACTTTGTCCTATTCGATTCTCAGATAAAGCGTCTTCTGTGCGGAGACATGCGTGAATGGGCGTACCTTCGTTGAAGGTTGTGCGTCAGAGCTGGCAACTCGGTACGTAAAAATCTACTGCCAATCATTAGCGGACCGGAGTTCCGCTGTGGTGACCCCTAACCGGGAAAAGCCGAAAGATACAACAACAGGGGTTTAGAACGTGGGGGAGTGTAGTGTTAGGTATGTACACATTTGAGCAGACGCGCTCATGTAAGTTGACATTTCCCGATTGAGAGACTTGCAGGGGCGTGGATTTTTGGACTGCTCAGCAGTCCGACATGCCCCCTGCACTCATGCATGCTCCATGTTAGCCTTAGAGTTGAGCCAGCATGCCCTCATTAACATGCATGTCACACTGCCATCTTACTCTTAGACTGGTGTTTCCATGTAAGACTAATCTAGTCTTACACGGAGGATTAGTGAATCTTGGGGCCTGTAAATAAATCCTAGTTTTTTGTTGATTTGCAGTGGAAAGAAAAAGTTTTGATCCTGTAAATAAATCCTAGTTTTTTGTTGATTTGTGTCAAGATGGAATTTACATGGAGGACAAAATACTAAAAAAGAATGCCTTTATAATTTGTCTGCCTGCAGTTTTAGCACAATGCTTCTGGAATTGTGATAATTCAAGACAGACTACAAGCTGTATTTAGTGTAATCTGCCACTTATTTTGTTCTCAACTCCCATGGCCCCTAGGGCTTTTTGGTACCTGCTCCAAAACTGTAAGCAAAAACTTAGCCAGCTGCAGACAGTTTAAAGTGTTCTTTGCATTCTTCTTTCTTAATTGTGGTTTTACAAAAACAGATCATTTGATGCAATTTAATACATGTATTCCTGTGTATTGTTTTAAATA
Source organism: Protopterus annectens (assembly GCF_019279795.1). Lineage (NCBI taxonomy): Eukaryota > Metazoa > Chordata > Ceratodontiformes > Protopteridae > Protopterus > Protopterus annectens. Next base: position 255,713,381 of record NC_056728.1, read on the forward strand.
TATTTTTATAAACATTTTGACCAAGGTTGTTGAGTTTGATTATGTCTGTGTTTTTAATCTGCATTCTTCTGGTCATGATCATCTTAAATGCTATTAGTCTCTGATATGTTTTATTTAATTCTGAAGAAGTCCATTTTTACTATGGAAGAAAGATTTCAACTATGGAATAAATGTATGCTCACCTCATTATGGGCATGCAATACTTAGGTCTGGGGGGCTTATAAACTTAACAACTGGGAAAAGTATAGCTTCACATCAGATAACAACTAAGTAATAAAACTTCAGTGTATTGCAAAAGAAAAATGGATGGATAACTGCAAATTCACCCCTGGTTTAGCACCCTTGTTTCTCTTGGATAGGGGTGACATGTAAATGTTCTACTCATTTCTCAGTTATTCATACTAAAAATATAAGGGCTGAGGGCTAAAAACTTCATGGGAATGATTAGCTAGGTTTCTAAAGATCCTCCTGGATCAATAGCTTAGTAAATACATCTGAAACTAAATGATGGATGAAATGTAATGACTATGACTAAAGGACAAGAACAGAAGTATTAATGGTGCAAATTTCTGTAATCATAGCTCTTATTTAATTTTATAATGATAAAAAAAGAAGTTATGTACTTACCATAACATTCCATGTGAGTTGGTCATCTCACCTTCATTCTTTACTGATGGGTTTGGAGTTCTGAGTCGGCCAATTGCAAAGCTCGAGGTCTTCAAATAGCTCCAGGCTAAGTCCTTTCCCATGATGCACCTAGAGTTACCTCAGATCTTATTTGCTGCATATAACAATACCATATGTCATTCTATCACTCCCAAGAGAAGATATAGAAGGATTCAGCAACCATGGATGGATCCAGCACCTCGGTCATCTAAAAGCCCAGGAGGGGGTAGGAGTGAGGGACGTAAGAATGAAGGTGAGATGAACAACTCACATGGAACGTTATGATAAGTACCTAACTTCTTTATGTGAAGTTGTTCTATCTCGCCATTCATTCTTTACTGATGGGTAGCATCCCAAGCACCATCAACCTTGGGTGGCTCACGGGAGTATATTTCTCAGGACCATGGATCCAAAGGAGGCCCTGTCCCTGGAGGACCTGTCAACTTTGTAATTAGTGATAAAGGTATGAGGTTTTGACCAAGTGGCTGTTGGGCAAATGTTATCAATGGGAAGTCTGGCAGAAAAGGCAGAGAATGTAGAAACAGCTGGTTGAATGAGCCTTAATTTTATGCTGTAAGGGCATGTTAGCAGCTGAATAAGCAAAGGTGATACAGTCAGATAACCATTTAGACAGAGTTGTTTTAGCCACTGGCCTACCCTTTCTGGAATCCAAAAATGAAACAAAAAGCTGGTCTGATTTCCTGAAATCTTTAGTTCTATCCAAATAAAATCGGAGCTGTCTGTGAACATCAAGTTTATGAAGCATGTACTCTAGATTGTTGGAATGGTTGGAAAAGAAATCTGGCAAATCAATAATTTGGTTGAGATTAGTTTCAGTGCAAACTCTGGACAAGAAAGAGGGGTTTGTTCGAAGTGAGACTCTGTCAGCATGGAAAATCAAATAAGGAGGCTTAATGGACAAGGCTCAAAGCTCTGACACTCTGCGGAAGTAATAGCCACTAAAAAGATGGTTTTCCATGACAAAATGTTGAGGTCAATTGAGGAAGCTGGTTCAAATGGTGGAAGAATTATGCGGGAGAGCATAAAATTTAGATTCCATGGAGAAGAGGGAGATTTCACAGGTGGTCTACTATGAAAGGTCCCTTTGAGAAAAGCTTTGAATAATTTGTGTGACATAATATTCAGTCCTTCAAATCCCAGATGAAAGTTAGAAATGGCAGCAAGTTGAACACTGACTGTTGCTGCTGCTGCTCCTTTATTGAATATCATGGTTAAAAATTCTAGAATAGAGGTCATAGGGGCTTGGTAAGGATCAATATTGTTTTTAGAGGCCCATATAGAAACATTTTTCAATTTGCTGAGGTAAAGCTTCCTCATAGAGGATTTATGAGAGGACAGAAGAATTTGCTTTGTCTCATTGGAAAGGTTATGGAACCTGGCTATGATGGGAAATGGAGCATCCAAGCTGTCAGCTTCAGGGACTGCAGAGAGGGATGAAGTTCCCCCAACGAGTGCGTCAGAAGGTACGGAACTGGGTCCAGAATCCAGGGGTCCTCCAAAAGATGAAGTTGAAGGAAAGAGAACCAAATTTGACGAGGCCAATAAGGAGCTATTAGAATAATGGCCCTTCCCAGGGCTTTTACTTTCTGTAATACCTTGGGTATCAATGGAATGGGTGGGAATGCATAAAGGAGACCCGGGGAACAATTGTGAATGAGTGCACCCCCAGAGGAGGAATCAGGGAAAAGTAGCTTCTGAATTTCATGTTTATGTGACTGGCAAAAAGGTTGCAGCAAGGCTGGCCCCATCTGTGGAATATCCTGTCCGCTATTTCCATCTTGAGGGACCACTCATTGGGCAACAAAATTGCTCTGGTCAGCTAGTCTGTTATCACGTTGGATTTCCCCAGGATGTGCATTGCTAACAGAAAGCGCTGGGTGGAAATAGTCCACTGCCATACTCTGAGGGCCTCACAACAAAGGGGGTATGATCTGGTTCCTCTTTGTTTGTTGAAATACCAGACCACTGACATGTTGTCCGTCTGAATTGCAATCGTACCCAGAGGAAGAGAGTCCTGGAAGTACTGCAATGCCAAAAGTACTGCTCTCATCTCTAGCACATTGATATGCAGGTGTGTCTCTTGATCGGTCCATGTGCCTTGGGCTGTCTTTCCCTAAAAATGCCCCCCCTCACCCTATCAGGGAAGCGTCCGTGGTCACTGTGGCCGCTGGAGGGGGTAGCACAAATGGACATCCTATTGTAACATGAAGTGAGGTCAACCACTACTGAAGATCCTTTTTGCAGGAATTTGTGATCATTATCATGAGAGACATGGGGAACTCTTGGTAAGACCACTGAGTGAACAACAGCCATTGCAGTATCCTCATGTGCATATGACCCAGTGGTATGGCCAGAATTGCTGCTGCCATCATTCCTAACAATTTCAGAACTTCTGGTGCTGGTGCTTTGTTTTTGGATATTAATATGTAGATGTGCTGACGGAGAAGTAAGACTCTCTCTACTGGAAGTCTTAGCGTGGTGGTGGTGGTGTCCAGTTCTGCTCCAATAAAGACAATATGCTGCAATGGCGACAAGACAGATTTTTCTGAGTTTATTGTAATGCCCAGTTGATTGCAGAGTAATAGAGTGGATACCCTGACCTGAATGAGTTGATGCCTGGTGGTGGCGGTAAGGAGCCAATCGCCTAGGTACAGAAACAGCTGGAATCCTAAACATCTCAAGTGAGCCGTGACCACTGCCATGCATTTGGTGAACACTCTGGGGGCTGTAGTGAGACCATAGGGCAGGGCTCAAAACTGGTAATGATTGGCTCACAGCCAGAAGCACAGATGATCCCTGGATGGCCTGGCCATTTTTATGTGGCAGTACGCAACCTGGAGATCAATTGAGCACATCCAATTGTCTTTCCCTAAGAAGGGAAGTATTGACTGAAGCGTGACCATCTGAAACTTCTCTTTCTTTACAGATTTGTTCAATCTGCTGAGGGCCAATATAGCTCTCCAGTCCCCTGTCTTTTTTGGAACTAAAGAGAATCTTGAGTAAGTTCTGAATCCTGTCTGGTCTGCTGGGACTGGCTGGATGACTCTTTTTCTTAGCAAGGTTTGGACCTCTACTGTTGTTTGTTCTCAGTAACTGGGTGGAATGTCCAGGATTTTTCTTGTGGGTGGAGGAGGTGTGGCGAATGGGATGAATTATACTCTGGAAATGATACTTTGTACCCAGCTGTCTTTTGTTATTTTGAGACGGGTGTCTGGGTACAAAGTTAAGTGACCCCCAACTGCCTCCAGAGCAGGACAGTGGCCTCCTTTCAGGTGTGCTAGTAGGGCTTCCCAAAGAAGTGATCTCTGTCACCCTGGTTTTGTGGACCCCCTCTGCCGCAAGGGTGGCTTCTTCCATTATTGCCCCCTCCTCTGCCCCTGGAGGGGGGTTGACCACATGTGTCCTGAAAGGCTCCTTGGGCTTTTCGGAACCACATTTTTCCTCCCATTTGACCCTTGGGGCAGGGTCTAGTAGGGGTGGAAAAATGGACTGACGGCAGACAAGTCTTTCCCTCTTGCTCACACCTGGTCAAAGTTTCCTTAACTTTGGGCCCGAAAAGGGACGAGCCATCAAAGGGATTATTCACAATGGATAACTTGAAGGGCTCTGCAAAGGAACACAAGCACATCCAGGAGTGTCTCCTAAGAGCAATTCCTGTACCCACTGCCCTACTCATTCCATCAGCTGCATATGAAATGTGGCACATGGATGAGTTCACTATGGAGTTGAGGGTAGCAAGCTGGGAGGCAACTTTCTCTGAAGCTCCTGCAGCTACTGTACCCTGAAGAGTATCTCCCAGCTCTTTAAGGATGTCTCTTTGTAATCTCGTAAAATGGGTTAAATAGTTAAGCGAATGGAGTGCAAAGGTAGCTGAACTAAACATGCGCTTCCCATATCTATCCATGATCCTGGAGTCTGTGTTAGGAGGATGGATAGATGAGGAAGTTTCAGACATTTCCTTTTTGGTGGCTGCCACCACCACCATGGCATCAACTGGCACACCTTTTGTCAAGAAAGATAAATCCTGGGGGGCAGACATAAACTTATTAGACCTCCTAGGGATAGGCTCCATAGTATACGGAGACTCCCACGCACTTCGTGAGACCAGCTGCATAAGCTCATCAAAGGGTGTAGACACCCAAGAGGTGGAGGGCTGAGACCCGAAAGCCTTCAGAACTGACTCATCCTCAGTAGGGTTTTTGGACTGCCAGTCACCCTTCTGCCTACGGATTTCAAGTATCTCAGCAAATGAGATATCCTCAGAGGGGGACCGTGGGAACCCTTCTGACTCATCCAAGTTAGTATCAGATGTTAAGGAGTCCTGAGGGAAGACTAGATGTTTCCTCTTACAAACTCTCTTCCTGGAAACCTCATCAGTGGGAGCTTCTGGTGAGGTCTTGGAAGCGCAAAGACCACCCAATGGGGCTTCCTGAGGCTCTGTGTTTCTACGCTTGGTCATGATCTCTGAGGCAGAAGCAGAGACAGGTGCTTTAGAGGAGAAGGAAGCCAGACCTGAGGTCAAGGATGTTTTAGGAGACATAACTCTCCTCATAGCATCAAAGGCACCTCTGCTCTGATGCAAGGAAACCGACAGATCCGAGGAAATCATTGATACCTCTGGCACCGGGACATTGTGCTCTGAGCCAGAGGTAGGAGCCAAGCTCATCTGAACCAAAGCCCCGAGAGGCAGAGTTGGAACTGACAAGTCGGTCCAACTATCTTCTCCGACCCCGACCAGAGAGTGTCGGCTCCTAGAGTCCTCGATCAGCACCGAGGATGTCAGAGTGAACAGAGCCAAAGACACTGGAGCAGGTGTCGGCTCCGAAGGTTCCACAATCAACAAGTCTGACTCATCTGGCTCCGAAGGACCAGTATGGCTCGGAGGAGGAAAAGTTTTAGCTGGTATAAGTGTCTTTGGCTCCGAAGCCAGTTGGGTTGGAGCCAATAAAATTTTTGCAAAGGCCAGTGCCTGTAACAGCTTCTGCACCACACAATCCACATCCAGGCCAGAAAGGCTAATACAGGACCAAGATGAATGGACTGATGGTGGTACCGATTGTAATAAAGGACTCTTAGGAATTTTGGATACCGGTTCCAGGACTGGGGACCAGCTCTGAAAAGAAAAGACTGTTGGTTCTGATGTCTGTGGAGCCGAAGTCAAAGATTTCTTTGATTTTGTTGTCTCAGAAGTCTTAGAAGACTTTGAGGACTTGCTGGATCCATCTTGATCACTCAAAGCTTCTTGGAAGGAGGATTTTAACAAACCTCTGTCTTTTCCTTTTTCTCTCCCTTCTCTCCTGCAGGACTCTGGAGGAAAAGGAATGGCATATGGAGCAGCTATCCTGTAAATGCAAAGCTCCTAGATAGTACACACAAGTGACATGGCTGTCAGTTACAGACATCTTTTGGCCACATTTAGGGCACTTTTTAAAGCCTGACTTGGGATGCTATCTTGGTCAGCCATTATTATATCAGCAGACAATTACTGTCAACTACAAAACTCCTTAACAGTAATTATCAAACAAAGGCCCTTAGAAAACACACACACACACACACAGACTAATAATAATCTAAATATTAAAGTGACAGAAAGAAGGCTGGCTAAAGTACACAATTCTAATGATAAGCAGCCTATACTGAGAAAAAAAGGATAGCTGCTGTAAAACACACGCTAAGCCTTATCTAACTGTCTAAATACATTCTTAACAATAATTATATCAGACAGAAAATTACTGTCAACTACAAAAAATGCTAAACAGTAATTATCAAACCAAAGCCTTTTAGAAAATTAAGGCCAAGTCACGCCCACACTGCAAATAACTATCTAAATGTGAACGTGACAGGAAAAACTTCTGTCTAAAGCACGGTAAACAGACTATACTGCTATCCAACTATTTTAAAATACACTCTAAATAAGAAAGCTATGTAAAGTTTTGTATAAGAAGTGACAAAAGGTCACTGACTAAGCACACTCTAAGTACTCAAAAAATCTTTAAACTAGACCTAAAAACAAGAGGCCAACTAGAATTTAAAGCACACTAGGGTAAGGGAATACAATATAGGTAAACACACAAATACGCTTAAGAGCTTATAATACTATCTAAACTACCTAGATATCAATATCACTAAGAAATGTATGAAAAAAGAGAACCTCCAATCTGTTGCAGAGGTAAACTAGATTTGAGGTAACTCTAGGTGCATCACGGGATAGGGACTTGGCCTCGAGCTATTTGAAGACCTCGAGCTTTGCAAGTGGCCAACTCGGAGTCGAGGGATCGGCTCCGAACCTATCAGTAAAGAATGAACGGTGAGACAGAACAACTTCACATTATGTATTCTTATACCGTATGCTTTATGCAATGTTACTCTTTTACATTACTCTCTAAGAAGCTTATTTCTTAGCCAGTCTCAGAATAACTTTACTGCCACTGCTGTTAGTTATTTCCTGTTGGCAGTTTCTGTTCACGGTACACCCTTTACTTACTTCATTCAGAAATAGCACCTTTTTAGGTGAAGATATACAGAAACAAATAGTGCAGCCATTCAGAGAAGCATGAAGAAAAACCTTGCTGGCGAAATAACATGGTATACATCATATCAAACAGTTGACATGCAAATGAATGTCAACATGGTACTGAGATCTGTTATGTAAGCAAATGACAAAATCAAACACAGCAGTACAGTTCACAAATGTGTAAGATTAGCACAATGAGCTACAGCAATAGACTATTCCAAACATCCAGATTTGACAGTGTAAAGGAGCTTTGCACGCACTAAGATGCATGGACTAGCATCAGCAGTAGCTGGACAGCATGTGTTAGTAGCCACTTCTATAGTGTCCACATTTAGAGTGAACACAATATTGTCATCCTCAGAATTGTAGAAGGGTCTACCAATGGCTATCATACCATCACCTCTACAACTGGGACATCGTCGACTACTACCCTGTGGATGAGGAGGCCACATGGGATGTGGGAGTGAGTAGATATATGTTGCCATCACGTGAAATCAAGGGGGAGGTATGGAATGCCTATCAAAGTGGTCATAAAGGTTTGTATAGCTTTAACCATCCTTGCTACAGAAACTTTTCATCATCTTATAGGGGACGCCTTAGGAGTTTTGCATTTGTCAGTCTTGTCAGTCCTATACCAGTTCCTTGATACTGCAGCATGTGAACAAACCTTTTTTGGTTTCCATCGACTGCAGAGGACAGAACCACAACTTTGCATGCATTCTATGATATAGCCCATTTTTCTGAGGTTTTAGGGGTCACTGACTGAACCCACTTTGCTATCTAAGCCCCAACTACTCAATATTGCGTGCAGTTTATCAATCTATCAATCTGGGTTTCTACTCCATCATCTGTCATGTGGTGTGCGGTACATAGGGACTCTATTAACCTAATCCATGTCCAATTAACTATAGGCAAAGCCCCCCCTAGCACATAATAGCTAGCTATAGATCCCCCACCATGAAACAGGAAAAGCATACTGCATACCTGGACTTACTGGAGTCCCTTGTTATACAGTCCAGCACCTTACTCTTGGGAGATTTTAATTATCCTACCATCAACTGAGAAAAATATATGACCACAAACATGCTGGCTCAGAGGTTCTTGGACTTTGTTGATGCAAATGCTCTGTAACAGCTAGTCAGCACACCCACAAGAGGCACAAATATCCTTGACATAGTACTCACTAACATGGGAAAGCATTGAACCATTGCACCCACCCCCCTCACTGGTAAGACTGGACCATAAATCAGTCTCATTCAGTGTAATTATAAGACCAAATACTCCATCTGGTTCAAAAATGCTTAAGAATTTTTCTGAAACAAATTACCACCCATTAAGTGATGGTACAAGAAGTTTCAAAGCCCCCTCAAATGGAGATAACACAGACTCCTATGTAGAAGTTTACACCAATGGCCTTTAGTAGTTGTATAGAATCAGTTGTACCTGGCCACTTCAAAATCAGGCCTTGCTGAAAAAAACAAGCCACTCTGGTGGACCCCTAGTATAAACAGGCTATACAAAAAGAGAAAGAAACTAATAAAACTAATAAAACTTATGTCACTGTAAAAGTTGCAGACTCCAAATCTGACCTCAAAGCAGTGACAAGTGGAGTACCACAGGGTACCGTCCTGGGACCTCTCCTGTTTGGTATCTACTTCTCTGAAGTACAGGCTAACACAGAAGGCCTCTGGTTAATGTAGTTCACAGATGACTGCAAACTAGGAGCCATAGTCAAGTCCCCAAATGAGTGGACATCCTACAGAAGGGCCTTGATGAGACAGATGCCTGGTGTCAGAGCCATGGCCTCAAGCTCAATGCCAAAAAGTGCAGTGTCATCCCCTTTGGTAAAAACTCTGTACCCATGAACTACCACATAGGCAGCAATCTACTTAACACTGAATGTGTGATAAGAGACCTTGGGACCCAGGTGGACAGAGTCTCTCCTTTGATAGTCACATCGCCACAGTAGTCAGGAAGTCCTTCTACATGGCACACCTCATTATAAAAGGGTTCTCATCCAGGAAAAAAGAGGTCATTGTTCCCCTCTACTTGACACTCATTAGACCCATTATAGAGTACAACGCCCCTTTTAGAATGTACCTCACAACACATCTGCAGCAGCTGGAATGGCCACAGAAGTACCTCACAAAGAGGATTACTGGCCTCAAACAAATGCCCTACACTGACTGTCTCAAAAAACTCCAGCTTTACTCCATAGCATATCGCCTACTTCGAGGTGATCTCTGCCTAACATATAAAGCTATGTCAAACCCAGAGCTGTTGGACATGCTACACCTAAAGAAATCCCAATCCCTCTGAGCTACATGCTCTAGGGACCTAAACCTTGTCACCACAATAAACAGGACATGCTGGAGAGATAGATTCCTGTCCCAGAGACTTCCCATACTCTGCAACAGGCTACCCATCTATGTTAAGCAAAGTTCTTCATTAGCACTCTTCAAGAAAAATCTTGATGAGTGGATGGGAAATAGGAAATACACCCCGGGGATCACTTCTGTGTCTCTGCTCAACAGTGGCACAGGAAAATAACTTTCTTGGGTGGCATAAGCCAGGGAATCTTGTTGACTAGGCTTATGTAGGCCCTTGGCCAATAGCCTAGTACCTACCTATGAACCTATGTCTAAGAACAAGATGGAACTAGCTCAGCAGGGGAAGAAATCCCTCTCTAGCTTAAATAAACAAGTCACAGATCTTGCCAAGACCTCCAAATGTAGTTATGAAGAAAAATAACGTCCCTAGCTAAGAATAATCACAAGGCATTCTTTAACTATGTCTGAAATCTAAAACGGAATACCCAGTTATGCAATGAACTGGTTGTGGATGGCATCACCCATACACAACTGGAGGCAATAGTCAACCTGCTTGCTGATAGATTTGGTGCAAACTTCACCCCCATCCCACCAGTCATCCTCCAAAGTACACCTACCACCATTTCTCAGCCTATTATCTCAAGAGACAGGTTCATATAGGCACTCTCCAAGGCCAAAAACATAGCATGAATGGGACTAGACAACATCCCAGGTTGTCTTTTAAACAACTTAAAACATGACCTAGCAGAGCAACCTGTATCCCTGTTTAACCACAACCTGAGAACTGACTATGTTCCAGCAGAATGGAGGACAGCAACAGTAATCCCTCTGCAAAAAGAGGGACCATCAACTGACCCTGGGAATTATAGACCCATAAACTTTATTAGCCTCATCTGCAAGACCATAGAAAAAATCATTATGGACATTATTAACAAGGATATAGGTAATCTCCAAACTCTGGACCCAACCAAGTTTGGATTTGTTAAAGGTGGATCATGCCTGTTAAACATGGTTGACTTCTTTGAAAAAGTCACCAAGGCCCTGGACAAGGGAAAAATAGTGCATGCCACCTATGTTGACCTAGCCAGGGCATTTGACACAATCTCCCACTCAGGTATTATAGAGAAACTCTACCAGTTGGGAATTAACCTCTACATTTCCAGATGGGTAGCCAACAGGCTCACCAACAGGCACATACTATCAAAGTGGGTGACTTCACCTCTAGCAAAAGACCAGTCCCCAGTGGCATACCACAGGGTTCTGAGTTGGGCACCTTACTATTCAGAATTCATTTCTCAGAATTCCATGCAAACTTGGATGGCCTGTGGCTGACCAAGTTCACTGATGATTGCAAATTAGGAGCAATCACCAAGTCCATTAATGATGTTAATATACTGCAGACAGGGTTAATGCAGACAAATGATCGGTGCCAAAGCCACAGATTAAAGCTAAATGCAAAAAAATGCATTATTATTCCTTTTGGGAAAGCTGACATCCCTGCTAATTTCATTATAGACAGCATGCCCCCTAAGCATAGACCCAGTGGTACGTGATCTGAGTACTCATGTTAATAGCGATTTGAACTTTGATTACCATGTATCCACAGTAGTAAGAAAATCCTTCTATGTGGCACATCTTCTAAGTAAAAGCATCACATCTCAATCTAAGGATGTTATAATTCTATTATACTCAGTCCTTATCAGGCCAATAATTGAGTACAATGCTCCCTTTTGCATGTACCTCATCAGAAACCTGCAACAATTTGAGAGACCACAGCAGTTTCTCACCAAGAAATTATAGGGTACACAAAACAAGTCTTACATGGTAGAAAGACTGACAGCCCTGTCACTGTATTCTGTGTACTACAGGTTGCTTAGGTGTGGCCTTTGCCTGGATTACAGGGTAGTCTCTGACTCGGCTCTGATGGAAATGCTACACATTCATAAATCAAACTGCAGAAGGGTCAGTCACTCAACGGATCTTAACCTAGCCTCTGATATGAACAGGTTGTGCTGGACAGATAGATGCATCTTCCAGAGACTGCCATTTCTCTGGAGCAAGCTTCCAATTCATGTGAAACAGAGCCCCTCCCTGTCCCTCTTCAACCACAACCTAGATCAATGGATGGGTGACCACAAATTCACTCCTGGGGTAGTGCCCATGTCCCTCCTGAACAGAGGAAATCGGTATTAACTACCATAGGCCCTTACCCCTGAGAACTTCACTCACCTAACCACTGACAATTAGGGTAACTCAGGATAAATTTGACTAGGCTTGTAAGGGCTCTAAGGCTGTTAGCATAGTAGCCTCCTCTGAACCTATGAACCTGTGTACCATCCAGATAGTTCCCATAATTTTGCCATCTGGCACATGTGTGACCTGTACCAGCTTTTTGTGTAGGGTGAATTCCCACTTTGTCATGCAATTACTAGGTGCACATATCGCTACCCACAGAGTGTGGGATATTCTGATCCTTTAAACATGTGTAGCAGACCATTCATAATGATGTCCACTATTGTATACCTTGGAATTATGGCTTATGACCCCCCCCATCCTTCTGCAGCCCTCATGGAAGAGATGATGCATATAACACAGCACTATCACATACATATGCATCATCAAAAGTGTGTTTGGGCTCTGAAGAACCACTTCTGCTGCTGGGAATACCTCTGGTGGCACAATGAAGTATGTTCCATAGACCACCAACAAGATATTTGTGGTCTGCACCATGCCACATAATATTGCACTACAAAAGTAGTTGCAATGTGGGCACACTGTAGTACTACCAGACAAACCTGTAGCAGAAGTGGAAGAGTCATCACATCTGGCTGAAGTGATGTGAAACCCTATGTCAGACAAATGTGGGTACAATACATGGCGGCACTGACAAAGAGGTGCATCTGGTCCACGGCTCTGGGATGTGACATGACATATACACATTTAAGCTGATAGATGCAACAACACACTCAGGCTATTCATTACAGTGCACTCACTGGCCACACTGTGCACTAGACAAATAGCATACTCACAAAAGCCAGAGGAGTGAACAGGGCACAGTAATTATCAGCTCCACAACTGGAGTGGAAAACACTGATACATGGGAACATGATTTACTGTTCTAAAAAATGAAATTCTGTTTTCATGAGATGAATTGTTGGAACTATACCCATGATATTTAAATGTACTTTCTGTTTCTTACAATGTTTTCACTATAATTTTCTAGTTCATCTATATATATGCAAAATTAAACAAGATTCAGTGCACAGAGCACCAGTAATATAAGCTGACAGTATTATAATTAATAAATATAACAAGAAATACAGGTAGTGATGAATGAGTGCTCACACCTAAAATCACAAAGTCTATGAAAATCCCATGTTTTTCCAATTCTCGGGCATTTAATGTTGGGGATTTACTAGCATTTGCCAAGAAAAATAAAAAATAAGGGTCCCTGGTGATAGGGAACAGTCATCCTAGCAGATATAGAAGGACCACGGTGGTAGATGCAGTAGCCACACAAATGGCTAAGAGACTTGGTGGGGGAGACAGGGATCACATCCTCCAGTGAGATGGTGGAGCTTCCACGATTAGAAAACTGTCTGGGGTTCCCATGTGGCCCTGGAGTGCCAGGAATGAAGGCATCCTGTCCAAGGGATTTCATACCATGTTAAGAGTATGTAGGAATCTCACTGTTTTCCCCTCATGTAATGGTCTTGTAGATAGGGATCCCACTGCTTTTCCCTGATGGGATATTCTAGTAGATAGGAATCCCATTGTTTTTCCCTGATGGGATATTCTAGTAGATAGGGATCCCACTGTTTTCCCCTGATGGGATATTCTAGTAGATAGTGATCCCACTGTTTTCCCCTGATGGGATATTCTAGTAGATAGTGATCCCACTGTTTTCCCCTGATGGGATATTCTAGTAGATAGGGATCCCACTGTTTTCCCCTCATGTGATGGTCTTGTAGATAGGGATCCCACTGTTTTTCCCTGATGGGATATTCTAGTAGATAGGGATCCCACTGTTTTTCCCTGATGGGATGTTCTAGTAGATAGGGATCCCACTGTTTTCCCTGATGGGATGTTCTAGTAGATAGGGATCCCACTGTTTTTCCCTGATGGGATATTCTAGTAGATAGGGATCCCACTGTTTTTCCCTGATGGGATATTCTAGTAGATAGGGACCCCACTGTTTTCCCCTCATGTGATGTTCTAGTAGAATGTTGGCTTACATGACCTCTCAGGAATGGGGGAGGGTAGCTGTTACTTATCATAGGGATATAACAAAGTGAGATAGATTTGAACTCTGTGACTCTGAATGGCTTGCTCAGTGGTATGTGCTCAAGGTGAACCAGAAAGAGCATTGATCGCAATCAGGGGAGTACGCACACCAATATAGTTTGGACAGTGACACTGTCTCCAGAGTGGTGTCTGCCATTTGTATAAACCTGGCATGGGATTGTGGAAAGTACATCTGACTTCTAACATGGCCATGACAGCCAGTTGGTCACCTCCTCATGGTTGCACCAATGACTGCCACATGGGACACCAATGTCATCAACATTCATGACTGCTCCAGGTCCCTGTATGCCATGTCATTCTGCATGCATTGCAGGATTGTGCAGTATTTCCTTTAACAGTTGCAGGTCCTCATGCAGGCCAAACAGCTCATGCAGTGTCTCTGAGTTGGTGTAAGTAATGGTCATCTGTGCCTGCATCAGTGATCTGTACATCTGCTGACTGATATCACATGTAACACTCAGATCTGCGAATACACTTGAGACATAATGCTGATGGCCACCTACTCACCTTTGTCTATGTTGACAGTGTGGCCCTTTGATGCTTTTTGTGATATTGGCACCTATGTAGGTTGGGTGGGACTGAAATGGAAGGGGTATCTAGGACTAAAGAAAGGGGATGCCAGTAGTTCTTCTTGTATCTCAGCTCTGGGTAACATGAATGTGTTGTCTGTTGATGATTTTGCAACTGTGCCACTGGACAACCTGTCCTACTCTGACCTGTCCCCTACCAGGTTGCCATCTAGCATATTAACCTCCTGTCATGTCATGTGCAATACTACCCCCACACACTTCTGTTCAGTTACTGCACCTCTTACTTAAATGCACCCTTTCTGTCTTCTTTTGTCAGGGATAATGTCTGATGATTGCTGTTTATCTAATGTTTTTCAGACCCCCAGTTACTAGAGAAAAGGGTGGCTTGTTTAAGGAGGCAAAACATGCTCTCCTGATGGCAAGATAATTGTAGTGAATTGCTGCCTGTATTATTTGAATGATATGCATCACACATTACTAATATCTTGTATTTTTTCCTTCTCTTTTTTTCTCCCACTGATTTTTTTTCTGTAGGATCAGCCGTGGTGCAAGCTGTGGCAAAGCAGCAGCCACTGCATTCTACAATGGCCACTATGACTACCACTGTGTTCATAGCAGTACCCAGTACTACCTCTCTGCAGGCTGATGAAGGTCATGCACCAATCACCATGATTACCACTGGATACACAGAAGTTCCCAGGTCTGTCCCACTACAGGGTGATGAAGATCACTCTGTAGAAGATTACTCAGAGGGCTACCTAGCGGCTTCTGTGGCCACCTTTCAGGGGGATGAAGGATCCTCATCTGGGAGAGGTAGAGAGAAGACCTCCTAGGTCACATCATGGAAGTGCAGTGGTTCATCAGGATCGAGGTGGAGCAGTGGTTTGAAGTCCACAATGGCACCATGAAGTGTCTACTTGTGTGGTTGGTAAAGCTGCACAGTTAGCAAGCCTCACTGATTGTGATACCAGAGGCAGTGTTCTCTCTTTATCTGGCCCTGCTTTCTTCCCTATATCCTCCATCCTACCTGCACATTCCTTTTGTCATCCTCCCATCCTTCTTAAAAATAAAATGAACACCTGTATTCACAAAAAAGTATAAGCGTCCCCCTTCACTTATCTTCCCCTCCTATTGCCTTTATGTGTACCTGTGTGAGCTCTTCCTAATTTTTGCTTGTATTATCTCCCCCTTACAGCTCCATTCATAGAACGAATTGATTCAGCCCTTTACTGTGGCACCAGTGTTGGTCTTGCAGCTAAAGGTATTTCAGTGTGCATGTGAACACAAACAGCTTTCGGAATGCCACCTGCCTAAAGCTTTCCTTTGGGTCATGTGACCGCACATAGCATGGTCATTCCAGCAGTGCAGTTATTGCCATTTTTGTGGTTGCAATTTCATTACGGAGCTGTATCCCGAGTGTGACAGTGCTGTGTCAGCACTCATGCATGGTTAATCTGCACTGATCTGCATCGTACTAAGGTAAATGCAAAGAGACACTATGCTTTTTTTTCCCTTTTGGATACCCCCAATTATATTATTAGTTCTGTTTTTTTGCAAATCCCCCCATAAATCTTGTTGTGAACAAAAGCCACTTTAATGGCTTCAAAGAAATATTAGAACCCTTTCAGCAACATTATTTGTATTCACAGGATCTCTCCACCCAGCTCAGCAATTTAACAAATAGATATTACTTTTTAATATTTTAGTAAATCACTGACAAATAAGAAACAAATTAGTAATGAAAAATGAACTGAATGGAAAAAGACATGCTCATGTACTATTTCTGTTTTGTACTCTTTCTGTTTCAGGTATTTTGGAAGAAAGAATTTTTCATTTTCATCTGGGAATATGGTTTTACAGTAACACAGTGCTAAAATCGAGAAAATCAATTAAAAGAATCCGTGCCAATTTTAGATAAGGCCTTTCTGAAAGGCGGTTCAGGTTTGTGCCTGTCACAGTATAATACCTCTTCTTAGCTTCATTGTTTGCCTACATACAAAGTACTTCTTATCCAGACAGGTATTCAAGGGGAAATAAATAAAATGACAAAATCAGGTTAGAAACCAACATGACAAGCTATGAGAAGGCAGTCTTTCCAAACATAAACTCCTGTATGGGGCAATAAAAACAGAAAATAGCCAATGGTCATTTTATGGCATCTGTAACATCTACAAAATTCAAGATTTTGGTCTCTGCTGACTAGAAACAAAGTTGTACTTGTTTTAATGAAATATTTCTGTAGGGGCCTTTTTATCACATTACTCAATTACTTAGTTAGCCAGCCGCACCTCAGGCTTAAAGCAGAAAGTGTGAAAAACAGTTATAATACAATGTAAATATATTAGGATAAATGTTACTTCCTGCAACACACTGCAGCAGAAAATTAAGCAGTGTCCATCTCTGTCGAAGTTAAAGATACCATTGTGTTTACCTATGAAATACAAAGGCATATTTTTCTGCAGTAGCTCCTTGCAGACCTTCCATCATTATCAAAATGCTTGATGTCAGCATTTCACAACTCAGTACAAATGTTCGCCTAATACATATATATATATATATATATATATATATATATATATATATATATATATATATATATATAGAACAGTGGGAGCACAAGTAAGTGAGAGAGATAAATATGTTTTCCGGGAGGGAACATTGTTGAACGGCACCAAGAAACACCAACTTTAAATGCAACAAGTAAATGAAAAGCACAAAACTAAGTACATGAAATAAAACACAAATGGAAAATATATTTACTTATATTATGGTTATGGATAGTCAAGTTTACTTGTAAAGTAACTGGTTAAAAGGAAAGCTGTCTTAATTTTAAAAGCTCTGTTATAGGGTTAAAACACTCAGAATACAATAAGCTTGAATACAAGACACTCCCAAGTATCAGATCAGCAGTGCAGAACAAAATACATAGTTGAGTGAAAACAAATATGTAAAAATGTAGCTCTGACAATGTAAAAAAATTAAAGGAAACATCCTACGCAGAACAATGCCAGTTATCAAGTAAAAGATTAACAAAGGATTAAATGGTTCCGAGTATAAACAGGAGAGCTACAAAACTTGCAGCAAACATTTATTTAAAAGCATTTCTGGTACGTATAAGGTTAGCAGGAAAGTCGGGCATACTGCACTAAGTTAAAAGCAGTTTTACCCTACAGCTGATTTTCACCTACAGTACAATAGTTACCTGAGCTTTAGTAGTTTAGTCTGTACTCGTGCCAAATGAATGTTGCACATATGAAAAAAAGTTCGGCTTACCTGGTATATTCTGATGTACTGGCAAGCTTAACTCTTCAGTAATGAGCAAAAATTAAATAAAAAGCCGGAGCAGTCAACCAAAGAGGGAAAAGGTCTTATCATGTGCCTTTGTGAGAGGTTCTCTTTGCCTAGAGCAGAAACTCTTGTGTTATAATCAGCTACAACAATCACATGGGTGATTAGGACATGCCTCACAGATTCAGCTTAGTGTAATCAAAGGGTGGATAGAGCCAGTTAAATTCTGTATTCATTAGAGTACACCCGCAGTGATAACTGTTCAGTCTGTAACTTTCTTGGTCTGCAGACAAACAAACACACACACGTATATATATATATATATATATATATATATATATATATATATATATATATATATATATATATATATATACATACATACACATATCCAAGGGTAGTAAAATTGTGTTTATTTCCTCTGTTCATAAAAGTCATATACTAAATCTGGTCATAAAAGTAGTTAGAAAACAGCAGGACATAAATACAATTAGAGGATAAATTGTTACAATTTCACAAGCTAGTAGAACAGGCATTCATTAACAAAGGGCAAACAGCTGCAAGCATTAATGTTTTCCATTTACTTTTTACAGGATAAAACATTACCTTTGTGCCCTTAATTAAAATAAAGAAACAACTGAAGTTCTTAAAAGAAATGGCCACATTCAAGCATTTGCTTACAGTTCACTCCTGCGTTCATGTTTCCAGTATTTTATCTTATTCTAGGGAATGAGGAGTTTGATTACATGTTGGCAATTCAACAAGTATAAGGCATAGAGCTAATGTGAGACAGGATATCAATCTACCTTAGGATGCACTCGTAGACAGAAACACACATATACATAGACAGTTTAGATCCTTATGAATTAATTTATTAGTTCAAACTGGGCATTCATACTCTGTTCTTCTGCTTAATCCATTTGGTCTCACAGGGAAGACATGGCCTGTCCCAGCAGTTAACAAGTGTAAAAGGCAAATATACCCGGGAGGATCACCAGACCATCGCAGGTCACACCATCTCTTTACCTACTTGTTTATCTATTTTACTCATTTAATATCATCAGAAAATCAGTATTATAATTTGCTTAAGAGGTAGGCTTGTATGGGACTAATTTCATTATTGAAAATTTCTCCATTAGAGCAAGCTACCTGCTTTCATTGGTAACCACTCAGGAAAGGCATACGTAGGGTAGTTATATTACAAGTTGCTTTGCAACCTCATGCTCATGAGCAACAAAACTTTGTGGCCCCAAAATATCACCATCCTCAGACTAGTGGCTCAGCTGTCTAAAACAAGTACCTTTTAACCCCATCTACTTCCAAACCTATTCATCTGCCACACAGAAGGGGAATTCCCCAACTCCCCTCCAAACACAACAGCTTACCATCTTTCCTAAGTCCGCACTTAGTATATCTAAGAAAAAATCCAAACCCTTTTCATTCAGATGAACCTTGTTAGGCTGATACTATTTTTCATTTTAAATCATTCATAATACAGTTCATTTAATGAAATAATGTGTGCTGTAATTCAGGTTTGGCAGGCATACTTAGTGTGTACAGTGATACTTTCACTTTCCACTATGAAGGTATTCAAGTCCATGGCCCTCTTTGAAATATTATATTTCCATCTTTTACCAAAGGATAGCTTTCCTCCACCTTTTCCATGCCTTTGTCATGCTGTCTTCTTCATGAAGATTGCTAATCCCATGGCTGTGCTGTGCCTGAATTCTTCTATGCATAGATTTCTGCTCTGAATATTTATTTCAGAATGATTCACTGTAGCAGTTATGCTACTTAAAATCAGTTCATCAGTGTTGTATGTATCTTCCACTATATGTATACAGAACGCTGTTCCACCTGATTACTTCCAGCAGTACAATGACTAACTGTACCTGTATGTGCTTTCTGCCCATTCCTCTCTGTTGTTATGTTGTTTCTTTGTATTTTTGCATTGTATCCTGGGCTGAGACTGAAATTTGTCAGTTGTGATCAGTGCTTTACCCCAGCTAACAAACTGTAATAAAATACAATATATAAAATGGATGTATGCATTCCCATGACCTTCCCAATACAACATGTAGTAGTTTCCTCTATAAATCATAATGTGCATTTATACTGACTCTGTCCACTCCAGCATGACCTGAGACTGCCAATTCTTAGTATGTGACAAATAGTCCAGGTTTCCTTTTCCACTAAAATTACTGGATTAATGGTAGTATCATTCCCCTCCTCAGCATGAAATACAGTTATATCAGCTACAAGATGATACATTTTGTCAGATATCTATTAATTCATGATCAGTCCATGACTTCTGCTGTGGTGACCAAGTGCTCACCTCTCCTCCCATTATCATCATGTAGTTGATGTAAATGTCCAGAGCCCCCTCCTGTTTAACATTTACTTTTCTGAAGTAAAAACCAATACCAAAGGGTTCTGTCTGATGAAGATTGCAAATGACTGCAAGCTAGCAGCAGTCATTGAATCCCCAAATGACTTAGCCATCCTGCAGGTAGGTTTGTCTCATATAAATAATGGGTGCCAAATCATGGACTGAAACTAAATGCCAAACATTAATGATTGCATCCTTTGGGAAGTCATCTACCCCAGGAAATTACCAAACAGAAAATACACCCCCAAGGGCTGACCCAGTTGTTCAAAATTTGGAAACTTATGTGAACAGTGACCTAACTTTTGAACAAGTGTCCGTTCTTATAAGAAAGTCCTCCTATATTGCACAGCTTATAAACAAAGGGATTGCGTCTAGACCTAGGGATGTCACTGTTCCCCTTTACTCAGCCCTCATTAGCCCAATCTTTGAATATAATGCCCCCTTTGGCATGTATCTGTCCATACGCATGCAACAACTGCAATGCCCACAGAGATATCTTACTAAAAGGATACAAGGCCTAAACATGTCCTACATGGACTGACTCAAAGCTCTGTTACTACCCTCGGTATCCTACAGACTGCTAAGAGGTGACCTGTGTCTGGCACACAATACATCATCTTACTCAATACTGATGGATTTACTGCACATCGCCAATTCAGATGGCATCATAAATACTTGGTCTAGGGATCTAAACCTCTTCTGCAGCATTAACATAACAGTTTGAAGAGACTGGTATATCTCACAGTGGATACCAGTGTTCTGGAACAGACTCCCCATCCAAGTAAAACAAAGTTCATCCCATCCATATTCAATTGTAACTTGGATATATGGATGGGAAATATAAATTTTACCCCAGGACTGCCTCCTGTACCACTAAGAGACAGAGGCATCTCCTAAATGCTTTATTCCATGCATGGGTCACCAAAACTTATCATGGTATGATCCCATTTATTCTTATTAGGGGTATTATGTAATCATTGACCGTGGGATGAGTAAGGTTCTCTAACCAAATGGGATAGTTTAATTTGAGCACAAAAAAGGGAATGACTAGGCCTAAAATGGCTTGCAGGGGCAGCTATGCTAGTAATTAACTATGAACTTATGAAGGTATAAGGTATTTGCATTGAAATAAAAACAATAAAGAGAAAAAAATTACAGGTGTCCCTTAATTCAAACCTTCATGACATAGGGTGGAGGGAGGAAGATGCAACTGATACAGAAACAATAAGATTATAACATGAAGCCCTGATTATGGCCCAAATGTCCTGGCCTCCAGGAGAAGCTCACCGGGGATTGGGGGAGAGAATGATGAGGCATTGCCCACTTAACTCTTCTGTGGGTAAAGTTGGGAACATGTGCCTTAGAGTGTGTATACCATTATAGATCCTTAGTGAGAGTTGGAGACATGAGGTTAGCATTGGTTTACAGGTGGCTAAAACATCAATGGGGTTACATCACTTACAGAAGCAAGTAAAATCCTTACAACACTTATTGTATGCCCACCATTTAGTACTGCAGAGCATATGTGCCCTTCACTATTACCTTTTCAGCAATACCAAAACAGAACTTGTCACATAAATCAAACTACTTCTTTCATAGACAAAGAACTAAAGTTTGTCTTCCGCATTCAAGATACAGTGAAAAAGCATGCCAAAAAAGTAAGCACTTGCTATACAGAAAAACCCAATCTATCTAGCACTGTGAGATGTCGTATCCCCACTACCTTCCTGCAACTTCCATTGTCTACTCAGGATCAGTACTGACAAACATACAATTAACTCAACTAAACAAACTCAAACAGTGCTACAACAAGGCTGTAAAATGTTCAGCCAACCTCCACCATAGAGCAGACCAAAGTTTGGCTTTCAGAGGTGTCCAGTGGCTTGAACTACCTCACCAACTCACATACTTTCAACTAACTTTTTATCCACAATCTAACAGACAAACCAAATAACGGTTCATCTCTAGCCAACATGTACAACCATGCAATCCACCCAGAACCTTGCACTCTACTGACAAAGCCCTTTTACATATATCAAAACTTAATAACTCTGCAGGCCCTCTACTCCCATCAAGTGTCAAAAACCTGGAACTCCATCCCCCTAACAGTAAGACAGGACTACTCTCTAAAGTCAAACTATGGCTTAAGTCTCACTTACTCATCTCCTGAGTCTGCAAATGTGCTGCACCAGGTTAGCACATCACTCCTCTTCAGTCTCATCCCTCAACTCCCTCCATTTCCCCCTCCTACCTGTACTGTAACTCCCTCCACATCCTCCTCCTACCTGTACAATAGCTGTTACTCCCTCCACATCCTACTCCTACCTGTACAATAGCTGTAACTCCCTCCACATCTTCCTCCTACCTGTACAATAACTGTAACTCCCTCCACATCCTCCTCCTACCTGTACAATAACTGTAAATCCCTCCATATTCTCCTCCTACCTGCACAATAACTGTAACTCCCTCCACATCTTCCTCCTACCTGTACAATAGCTGTAACTCCCTCCACATCTTCCTCCTACCTGTACAATAACTGTAACTCCCTCCACATCTTCCTCCAACCTGTACAATAACTGTAACTCCCTCCACATCCTCCTCCTACCTGTACAATAACTGTAACACCCTCCACATCTTCCTCCTACCTGTATAAAAACTGTAAATCCCTCCACATCTTCCTCCAACCTGTACAATAACTGTAACTCCCTCCACATCTTCCTCCTATCTGTACAATAACTGTAAATCCCTCCACATTCTCCTCCTACCTGTACAATAACTGTAACTCCCTCCACATTATCCTCCTACCTGTACAATAACTGTAAATCCCTCCACATTCTCTTTCGACCTGTACAATAACTGTAACTCCCTCCACATTCTCCTCCTACCTGTACAATAACTGTAACTCCCTCCACATTCTCCTTCGACCTGTACAATAACTGTAAATCCCTCCACATTCTCCTCCTACCTGTACAATAACTGTAACTCCCTCCACATTCTCCTTCGACCTGTACAATAACTGTAAATCCCTCCACATCTTCCTCCTACCTGTACAATAACTGTAAATCCCTCCACATTCTCCTCCTACTTGTACAATAACTGTAACTCCCTCCACATTCTCCTCCTACCTGTACAATAACTGTAACTCCCTCCACATTCTCCTTCGACCTGCACAATTACTGTAAGTCCCTCCACATTCTCCTCCTACCTGTACAATAACTGTAACTCCCTCCACATTCTCCTCCTACCTGTACAATAACTGTAACTCCCTCCACATTCTCCTTCGACCTGTACAATAACTGTAACTCCCTCCACATTCTCCTTCGGCCTGTGCAATAACTGTAAATCCCTCCACATTCTCCTCCTACCTGTACAATAACTGTAACTCCCTCCACATTCTCCTCCTACCTGTACAATAACTGCAAATCCCTCCATATTCTCCTCCTACCTGTATAATAACTGTAACTCCCTCCACATTCTCCTCCTACCTGTACAATAACTGTAAATCCCTCCACATTCTCCTTCGACCTGTACAATAACTGTAAATCTCTCCACATTCTCCTCCTACGTGTACAATAACTGTAACTCCCGCCACATTCTCCTCCCACCTGTACAATAACTGTAACTCCCTCCACATTCTCCTCCCACCTGTACAATAACTGTAAATCCCTCCACATTCTCCTTTGAACTGTACAATAACTGTAACTCCCTCCACATTCTCCTCCTACCTGTACAATAACTGTAAATCCCTCCACATTCTCCTTCGAACTGTACAATAACTGTAACTCCCTCCACATTCTCCTCCTACCTGTACAATAACTGTAACTCCCTCCACATTCTCCTCCTACCTGTACAATAACTGTAAATCCCTCCACATTCTCCTTCGGCCTGTACAATAACTGTAAATCCCTCCACATTCTCCTTCGACCTGTACAATAACTGTAAATCCCTCCACATCTTCCTCCTACCTGTACAATAACTGTAACTCCCTCCACAGTCTCCTCTTGCCTGTACAATAACTGTAAATCCCTCCACATCTTCCTCCTACCTGTACAATAACTGTAAATCCCTCCACATCTTCCTCCTACCTGTACAATAACTGTAACTCCCTCCACATTCTCCTCCTACCTGTACAATAACTGTAAATCCCTCCACATCTTCCTCCTACCTGTACAATAACTGTAACTCCCTCCACATTCTCCTCCTACCTGTACAATAACTGTAAATCCCTCCATATTCTCCTCCTACCTGTACAATAACTGTAACTCCCTCCACATTCTCCTCCTACCTGTACAATAACTGTAACTCCCTCCACATTCTCCTCCTACCTGTACAATAACTGTAACTCCCTCCACATTCTCCTCCTACCTGTACAATAACTGTAACTCCCTCCACATTCTCCTCCTACCTGTACAATAACTGTAACTGCCTCCACATTCTCCTCCTACCTGTACAATAACTGTAAATCCCTCCACATTCTCCTCCTACCTGTACAATAACTGTAACTCCCTCCACATTCTCCTCCCACCTGTGCAATAACTGTAAATCCCTCCACATTCTCCTCCTACCTGTACAATAACTGTAAATCCCTCCACATTCTCCTCCTACCTGTACAATAACTGTAACTCCCTCCACATTCTCCTCCTACCTGTACAATAACTGTAAATCCCTCCACATTCTCCTTCGGCCTGTACAATAAGTGTAACTCCCTCCACATTCTCCTCCTACCTGTACAATAACTGTAAATCTCAACACATTCTCCTCCTACCTGTACAATAACTGTAAATCCCTCCACATTCTCCTCCTACCTGTACAATAACTGTAACTCCCTCAACATTCTCCTTCGACCTGTACAAGAACTGTAAATCCCTCCACATTCTCCTCCTACCTGTACAATAACTGTAAATCCCTCCACATTCTCCTCCTACCTGTACAATAACTGTAACTCCCTCCACATTCTCCTCCTACCTGTACAATAACTGTAACTCCCTCCACATTCTCCTTCGACCTGTACAATAACTGTAAATCCCTTCACATTCTCCTTCTACCTGTACAATAATAACTCCCTCCACATTCTCCTTCGACCTGTACAATAACTGTAAATCCCTCCACATTCTCCTCCTACCTGTACAATAACTGTAACTCCCTCCACATTCTCCCCCTACCTGTACAATAACTGTAAATCCCTCCACATTCTCCTCCTACCTGTACAATAACTGTAAATCCCTCCACATTCTCCTCCCACCTGTACAATAACTGTAACTCCCTCCACATTCTCCTTCGACCTGTACAATAACTGTAAATCCCTCCACATTCTCCTTTGGCCTGTACAATAACTGTAAATCCCTCCACATTCTCCTTCGACCTGTACAATAACTGTAAATCCCTCCACATTCTCCTTCGACCTGTACAATAACTGTAAATCCCTCCACATTCTCCTTCGACCTGTACAAGAACAGTAAATCCCTCCACATTCTCCTCCTACCTGTACAATAACTGTAACTCGCTCCACATTCTCCTCCTACCTGTACAATAACTGTAAATCCCTCCACATTCTCCTCCTACCTGTACAATAACTGTAACTCCCTCCACATTCTCCTTCGACCTGTACAAGAACTGTAAATCCCTCCACATTCTCCTCCTACCTGTACAATAACTGTAACTCCCTCCACATTCTCCTCCTACCTGTACAATAACTGTAAACCCCTCCACATTCTCCTCCTACATCTACAATAACTGTAACTCCCTCCACATTCTCCTCCTACCTGTACAATAACTGTAAATCCCTCCACATTCTCCTCCTACCTGTACAATAACTGTAACTCCCTCCACATTCTCCACCCACCTGTACAATAACTGTAAATCCTTCCACATTCTCCTTTGACCTGTACAATAACTGTAACTCCCTCCACATTCTCCTCCTACCTGTACAATAGCTGTAAATCCCTCCACATTCTCCTTCAACCTGTACAATAACTGTAAATCCCTCCACATTCTCCTTCGACCTGTACAATAACTGTAAATCCCTCCACATTCTCCTCCTACCTGTACAATAACTGTAACTCCCACCACATTCTCCTCCCACCTGTACAATAACTGTAACTCCCTCCACATTCTCCTTCGACCTGTACAATAACTGTAAATCCCTCCACATTCTCCTCCTACCTGTGCAATAGCTGTAAATCCCTCCACATTCTCCTTCGACCTGTACAATAACTGTAACTCGCTCCACATTCTCCTCCTACCTGTACAATAACTGTAACTCCCTCCAAATTCTCCTCCTACCTGTACAATAACTTTAAATCCCTCCACATTCTCCTTCGACCTGTACAAGAACTGTAAATCCCTCCACATTCTCCTCCTACCTGTACAATAACTGTAAATCCCTCCACATTCTCCTTCGACCTGTACAATAACTGTAACTCCCTCCACATTCTCCTCCTACCTGTACAATAACTGTAACCCCCTCCACATTCTCCTCCTACCTGCACAATAACTGTAACTCCCTCCATATTCTCCTCCTACCTGTGCAATAACTGTAACTCCCTCCACATTCTCCTCCTACCTGTACAATAACTGTAAATCCCTCCACATTCTCCTCCTACCTGTACAATAACTGTAAATCCCTCCACATTCTCCTCCTACCTGTACAATAACTGTAACTCCCTCCACATTCTCCTCCTACGTGTACAATAACTGTAAATCCCTCCACATTCTCCTCCTACCTGTACAATAACTGTAACTCCCTCCACATTCTCCTCCTACCTGTACAATAACTGTAAATCCCTCCACATTCTCCTTCGGCCTGTACAATAACTGTAACTCCCTCCACATTCTCCTCCTACCTGTACAATAACTGTAAATCTCAACACATTCTCCTCCTACCTGTACAATAACTGTAAATCCCTCCACATTCTCCTTCGGCCTGTACAATAACTGTAACTCCCTCCACATTCTCCTTCGACCTGTACAATAACTGTAAATCCCTCCACATTCTCCTCCTACCTGTACAATAACTGTAAATCCCTCCACATTCTCCTCCTACCTGTACAATAACTGTAACTCCCTCCACATTCTCCTCCTACCTGTACAATAACTGTAACTCCCTCCACATTCTCCTTCGACCTGTACAATAACTGTAAATCCCTTCACATTCTCCTTCGGCCTGTACAATAACTGTAACTCCCTCCACATTCTCCTTCGACCTGTACAATAACTGTAAATCCCTCCACATTCTCCTCCTACCTGTACAATAACTGCAACTCCCTCCACATTCTCCCCCTAACTGTACAATAACTGTAAATCCCTCCACATTCTCCTCCTACCTGTACAATAACTGTAAATCCCTCCACATTCTCCTCCCACCTGTACAATAACTGTAACTCCCTCCACATTCTCCTTCGACCTGTACAATAACTGTAAATCCCTCCACATTCTCCTTTGGCCTGTACAATAACTGTAAATCCCTCCACATTCTCCTTCGACCTGTACAATAACTGTAAATCCCTCCACATTCTCCTTCGACCTGTACAATAACTGTAAATCCCTCCACATTCTCCTTCGACCTGTACAAGAACTGTAAATCCCTCCACATTCTCCTCCTACCTGTACAATAACTGTAACTCGCTCCACATTCTCCTCCTACCTGTACAATAACTGTAAATCCCTCCACATTCTCCTCCTACCTGTACAATAACTGTAACTCCCTCCACATTCTCCTTCGACCTGTACAAGAACTGTAAATCCCTCCACATTCTCCTCCTACCTGTACAATAACTGTAACTCCCTCCACATTCTCCTCCTACCTGTACAATAACTGTAAATCCCTCCACATTCTCCTCCTACCTCTACAATAACTGTAACTCCCTCCACATTCTCCTCCTACCTGTACAATAACTGTAAATCCCTCCACATTCTCCTCCTACCTGTACAATAACTGTAACTCCCTCCACATTCTCCTCCCACCTGTACAATAACTGTAAATCCCTCCACATTCTCCTTCGACCTGTACAATAACTGTAACTCCCTCCACATTCTCCTCCTACCTGTACAATAGCTGTAAATCCCTCCACATTCTCCTTCAACCTGTACAATAACTGTAAATCCCTCCACATTCTCCTTCGACCTGTACAATAACTGTAAATCCCTCCACATTCTCCTCCTACCTGTACAATAACTGTAACTCCCTCCACATTCTCCTCCCACCTGTACAATAACTGTAACTCCCTCCACATTCTCCTTCGACCTGTACAATAACTGTAAATCCCTCCACATTCTCCTCCTACCTGTGCAATAGCTGTAAATCCCTCCACATTCTCCTTCGACCTGTACAATAACTGTAACTCGCTCCACATTCTCCTCCTACCTGTACAATAACTGTAACTCCCTCCACATTCTCCTCCTACCTGTACAATAACTGTAAATCCCTCCACATTCTCCTTCGACCTGTACAAGAACTGTAAATCCCTCCACATTCTCCTCCTACCTGTACAATAACTGTAAATCCCTCCACATTCTCCTTCGACCTGTACAATAACTGTAACTCCCCCCACATTCTCCTCCTACCTGTACAATAACTGTAACCCCCTCCACATTCTCCTCCTACCTGCACAATAACTGTAACTCCCTCCATATTCTCCTCCTACCTGTGCAATAACTGTAACTCCCTCCACATTCTCCTCCTACCTGTACAATAACTGTAAATCCCTCCACATTCTCCTCCTACCTGTACAATAACTGTAAATCCCTCCACATTCTCCTCCTACCTGTACAATAACTGTAACTCCCTCCACATTCTCCTCCTACCTGTACAATAACTGTAACTCCCTCCACATTCTCCTCCTACCTGTACAATAACTGTAAATCCCTCCACATTCTCCTCCTATCTGTACAATAACTGTAACTCCCTCCACATTCTCCTCCTACCTGTACAATAACTGTAACTCCCTCCACATTCTCCTCCTACCTGTACAATAACTGTAAATCCCTCCACATTCTCCTCCTACCTGTACAATAACTGTAACTCCCTCCACATTCTCCTCCTACCTGTACAATAACTGTAACTCCCTCCACATTCTCCTCCTACCTGTACAATAACTGTAAATCCCTCCACATCTTCCTCCAACCTGTACAATAACTATAACTCCCTCCACATCTTCCTCCTACCTGTACAATAACTGTAAATCCCTCCACATTCTCCTCCTACCTGTACAATAACTGTAAATCCCTCCACATCTTCCTCCTACCTATACAATAACTGTAAATCCCTCCACATTCTCCTCCTACCTGTACAATAACTGTAAATCCCTCCACATTCTCCTCCTACCTGTACAATAACTGTAACTCCCTCCACATTCTCCTTCGACCTGTGCAATAACTGTAACTCCCTCCACATTCTCCTCCTATCTGTACAATAACTGTAACTCCCTCCATATTCTCCTCCTACCTGTACAATAACTGTAACTCGCTCCACATTCTCCTCCTACCTGTACAATAACTGTAAATCCCTCCACATTCTCCTTCGACCTGTACAAGAACTGTAACTCCCTCCACATTCTCCTGCTACCTGTACAATAACTGTAAATCCCTCCACATTCTCCTTCGACCTGTACAATAACTGTAAATCCCTCCACATTCTCCTCCCACCTGTATAATAACTGTAACTCCCTCCACATTCTCCTTCGACCTGTACTGAAACTCCCTCTGTATCCTCCTCCAACCTGTGCTCTAACTCACTCTTTTTCCCCACTTTTGTTATATTCCTTCACCTTCAACTATCCTTGTCTTCTATTTGTCTAGCTCTCTCACCACTATACCACTTGTTAGACAAATTGCTTTCTGTTGAAAATAGCAATAAAATGGCTGTCCATATACTTTATCAAACTTGAAATGCAGTTCTCCCTTTTTTGAAAAATGTTGCAAAGGCTATTGTATATTAACTTTCAAATGTTGTTTGTACATTGGAGCCTTTCTCAATGAGCCTCAGATGAAAACATGTCCTGCACCCACTTGGACTTTCACTGTAAACTAAAGTAATAAATAAATAAATAAATAAATAAATAAAGGAGGAACTGCTAGGATTTCAAAGAAAAATACCCTGATGACTGCCTGGATGATGGTCATACTGTGAAGTAACTGTATTGATCAAATTGAGGATCTGCAGACAGGGAAGAAAAAAGTGACTCAAGAGTACTGTTTCTACATGTTCCATATCACCTACCCAACCTTCTTATGTCTTCCCTGGCATCACATGCTCTGTGACCTGTTGTCTAAATCTCATCAACATTACACTTTATACCAACAGCAAAATAAAATGCTATAGTACACTCAGTCTTAAATATAATGTGAATATGTATCCAACATTACCTAATCAACTGTGTTATACCCCCATCAGACATCCTCCTTCCAAGTGCCCTTTTGTTGAAGCATCTTGGTCACTGGGCTGCAGTCACTGAAGTATAATAGGGTTATAGTAAATACAAGTTTGAGTGTGCTTGTTAGTGGCTCACTACATAGTACATTTGTTTTTGGTGCTGAAAGATTAGAAGGCTGTGAGTTCTAGTCCCATCCCAGATGACTGGATTAATTTTCCACTACTAATACTACACTCCTGAGTATGTTGTTCTTCAGATGAGACATTAAACTGAGGTCCCACCTGCCAGGCTTGGTTATAGCACAGATGAATGTAAAAGATCCCATGGCAGTTATCAAAAAGAGCAGGGGAATTCCCATCTGTCGAATTTCCCATTGTCAATATAAATACTACCTTGGTCTCCCTTGAAAAAGAGGCCATCAGTCTAGAAGGACTAACCCAGTCAAAATTAGCAAATAACACCCCTAACCAAATTATATGCTTTAACCCCACTGCTCTGAATAGCCATACACAACATGAGTGTAAACAAAAATGTTTAGGGGCACTACTCCATATGGCCAAGATGGGGGAAAGCATTAGCATATGGGCTAGAATAAAAGGATGCATAGCTGTTGTCTGGGTTCTAGTCACCTCCCTGAAGCCCAGTTTCATGACTGTAACTTTTGTATTAATTTTGAGGTTGTGCATCATCTGATATAATGAAATAAGCAGTTTTGTTTGAAAATCAAATAGTCCCCTTACCATGGAGATTGCACAATCTCTAAATTCGTATAAATAAGTCATGGAGGACTGGTGCATAGCCCTTACACTTGGGTGAAGGGGATTTGCCCCCTGCAAAAAAAAAATAGATGAAGTCACAGAAACTTTAAAGGAGTTTTGTTGTTTCAGACAGTTACCATTCAAAGAAAATGTCATCAGATAGTTGACACAACTCCCTAGTATCTCCAGTTCTGCCACTGGAAAACCCATAGTACATTAATAATTTCTTTGGACCTGTCTAAAGTTCTGTACTTGCTTTGCTAAGGCTTCCAGCATTTCTTTAACTGGGAAGTCTGGCCCTACATCCAGGCACCATTCATTTTCTGATCCCTATTAATGTATGCTATAACAGCCCTTGTTGCCTAACCTGTAAAAACAAACTTCTCTATAATGGTACAAATGTTAGATACAGCTCTACCAATGTTCCATCCTATATTGGCTCATATTTATTAGCGGTGTCATGCCCTGCGTTATAAAGCGTCTTAATCACTCCCCATTCCGCTTTATGATCCCCGCCATTATCTCCCTTAACGATTCAGCATCAGGCCATCAGCCTTACTTCTGACTGCATGATATTAGCTCATCCCATTGAAAGTTGCACTTCACTTACACTAGGATATTTTCCAAAAAATTCACAACTCAACTACCCACCCATACCTCTCAACTGTCCAGATTTACAAAGAATGTCCAGACTTTTACCTCACATTTTTGGTCTGTACTTCATAAAATGTGTGATTTTCTGGAAAATGAATGAGGACTGAAGTCACTGAATAATGACAAACATTTGAGTTTCAGATTAA
The DNA here is from genome assembly GCF_019279795.1 of Protopterus annectens. Taxonomy (NCBI): domain Eukaryota; kingdom Metazoa; phylum Chordata; order Ceratodontiformes; family Protopteridae; genus Protopterus; species Protopterus annectens. The sequence goes on from NC_056728.1 coordinate 255,745,352, forward strand.
ATATCCTTCAGAAAATGCGTTTTATTTATTTTATTTTACATTTGTTAACTGGGATAGTCCAACTGGATACAGGTCCATTTTCAGTGGATGTCCGGGGACAAAAGCTCCACATGTGGATAGTTACATAAGAGTTAAACAGTAGCAGTTTTATACAGTCACATATAGATACCAGTACAGAATTATAGGATTATATGCATACTTGGAATACATGCATACATACTTAAACTTAACATTGTAGTTTTCTTGTTCGAACTTAGACATTTTTAGTGGTAAAAGGCTGAAAAAGGTAGCATGTCATTCAGTAGTATAAAACATATGAGAATGATACTAAGTCTGAAACACTGACTATTTTACAGATAGTCAGGTAGTGAAGAGAGATTCAGTAGTACAATACATATGAGAATGACACTAAGTCTGAAACACTGACTATTTTACAGATAGCCAGGTAGTGAAGAGAGATTCAGTAGTACAATACATATGAGAATGACACTAAGTCTGAAACATTGACTATTTTACAGATAGCCAGGTAGTGAAGAGAGATTCAGTAGTGCAATACATATGAGAATGACACTAAGTCTGAAACATTGACTATTTTACAGATAGCCAGGTAGTGAAGAGAGATTCAGTAGTACAATACATATGAGAATGACACTAAGTCTGAAACATTGACTATTTTACAGATAGCCAGTTAGTGAAGAGAGATTCAGTAGTACAATACATATGAGAATGAGACTAAGTCTGAAACATTGACTATTTTACAGACAGCCAGGTAGTGAAGAGAGATTCAGTAGTACAATACATATGAGAATGACACTAAGTCTGAAACATTGACTATTTTACAGATAGCCAGGTAGCGAAGAGAGATTCAGTAGTACAATACATATGAGAATGACACTAAGTCTGAAACACTGACTATTTTACAGATAGCCAGGTAGTGAAGAGAGATTCAGTAGTACAATACATATGAGAGTGAGACTAAGTCTGAAACATTGACTATTTTACGGACAGCCAGGTAGTGAAGAGAGATTCAGTAGTACAATACATATGAGAATGTCACTAAGTCTGAAACACTGACTATTTTACAGACAGCCAGGTAGTGAAGAGAGATTCAGTAGTACAATACACATCAGAATGACACTAAGTCTGAAACATTGACTAATTTACAGATAGTCAGGTAGTGAAGAGAGATTCAGTAGTACAATACATATGAGAATGACACTAAGTCTGAAACATTGACTATTTGACAGATAGCCAGGTAGTGAAGAGAGATTCAGTAGTACAATACATATGAGAATGACACTAAGTCTGAAACACTGACTATTTTACAGATAGTCAAGTAGTGAAGAGAGATTCAGTAGTACAATACATATGAGAATGAGACTAAGTCTAAAACACTGACTATTTTACAGCTAGTCAGGTAGTGAAGAGAGATTCAGTAGTACAATACATATGAGAATGAGACTAAGTCTGAAACATTGACTATTTTACAGACAGCCAGGTAGTGAAGAGAGATTCAGTAGTACAATACATATGAGAATGACACTAAGTCTGAAACATTGACTATTTGACAGATAGCCAGGTAGTGAAGAGAGATTCAGTAGTACAATACATATGAGAATGACACTAAGTCTGAAACACTGACTATTTTACAGATAGTCAGGTAGTGAAGAGAGATTCAGTAGTACAATACATATGAGAAAGAGACTAAGTCTGAAACATTGTCTATTTTACAGATAGCCAGGTAGTGAAGAGAGATTCAGTAGTACAATACATATGAGAATGACACTAAGTCTGAAACATTGACTATTTTACAGACAGCCAGGTAGTGAAGAGAGATTCAGTAGTACAATACATATGAGAATGACACCAAGTCTGAAACATTGACTATTTTACAGACAGCCAGGTAGTGAAGAGAGATTCAGTAGTACAATACACATGAGAATGACACTCAGTCTGAAACATTGACTATTTTACAGTGAGTCAGGTAGTGAAGAGAGATTCAGCAGTACAATACATATGAGAATGACACTAAGTCTGAAACACTGACTATTTTACAGATAGTCAGGTAGTGAAGAGAGATTCAGTAGTACAATACATATGAGAAAGAGACTAAGTCTGAAACAGTGACTATTTTACAGATAGCCAGGTAGTGAAGAGAGATTCAGTAGTACAATACATATGAGAATGACACTAAGTCTGAAACATTGACTATTTTGCAGACAGCCAGGTAGTGAAGAGAGATTCAGTAGTACAATACATATGAGAGTGAGACTAAGTCTGAAACATTGACTATTTTACAGACAGCCAGGTAGTGAAGAGAGATTCAGTAGTACAATACACATGAGAATGAGACTCAGTCTGAAACATTGACTATTTTACAGAGAGTCAGGTAGTGAAGAGAGATTCAGTAGTACAATACATATGAGAATGAGACTAAGTCTGAAACACTGACTATTTTACAGATAGCCAGGTAGTGAAGAGAGATTCAGTAGTACAATACATATGAGAGTGAGCCTAAGTCTGAAACATTGACTATTTTATGGACAGCCAGGTAGTGAAGAGAGATTCAGTAGTACAATACATATGAGAATGTCACTAAGTCTGAAACACTGACTATTTTACAGACAGCCAGGTAGTGAAGAGAGATTCAGTAGTACAATGCACATGAGAATGACACTATGTCTGAAACATTGACTAATTTACAGATAGGCAGGTAGTGAAGAGAGATTCAGTAGTACAATACATATGAGAATGAGACTAAGTCTGAAACACTGACTATTTTACAGATAGTCAGGTAGTGAAGAGAGATTCAGTAGTACAATACATATGAGAATGAGACTAAGTCTGAAACATTGACTATTTTACAGATAGCCAGGTAGTGAAGAGAGATTCAGTAGTACAATACATATGAGAATGACACTAAGTCTGAAACACTGACTATTTTACAGATAGTCAGGTAGTGAAGAGAGATTCAGTAGTACAATACATATGAGAATGAGACTAAGTCTGAAACATTGACTATTTTAAAGATAGCCAGGTAGTGAAGAGAGATTCAGTAGTACAATACACATGAGAATGACAGTAAGTCTGAAACATTGACTAATTTACAGATAGTCAAGTAGTGAAGAGAGATTCAGTAGTATAATACATATGAGAATGAGACTAAGTCTGAAACACTGACTATTTTACAGCTAGTCAGGTAGTGAAGAGAGATTCAGTAGTACAATACATATGAGAATGAGACTAAGTCTGAAACATTGACTATTTTACAGATAGCCAGGTAGTGAAGAGAGATTCAGTAGTACAATACATATGAGAATGACACTAAGTCTGAAACATTGACTATTTTACAGATAGCCAATTAGTGAAGAGAGATTCAGTAGTACAATACACATGTAAATGACACTAAGTCTGAAACATTGACTATATTACAGACAGCCAGGTAGTGAAGAGAGATTCAGTAGTACAATACATATGAGAATGACACTAAGTCTGAAACATTGACTATTTGACAGATAGCCAGGTAGTGAAGAGAGATTCAGTAGTACAATACATATGAGAATGACACTAAGTCTGAAACACTGACTATTTTACAAACAGCCAGGTAATGAAGAGAGATTCAGTAGTACAATACTGTCAACTCAAGTGTACTAGCTTTTGATAGCAATTAGTCGAAAAACACAGCATTTATTGTATTTTCTGCCTATCTGAAAAAAAACTTGAAAAAAACAAAAAAAATACTCTTGTTTTCCATACTTTCCTAATAGTTTGTTCCAGTGATCAGATTTTGCTTTGGTGGACGTTTCTGGCTATAGAGAACTCAGCACAGCTCCTCGTGGTATCCAGCAGAGTTCCTAGAGCAGCAGAGACCAGAAAAGACAAACTTTCCAGATTCTAAGTATTTTTTTCTTCATTTTCGACTTTTTAAGCCTTTCGACGACTATTTCTGCCTGTTTTATTCAGTTATTACCTGTTTTTACTGTTTTTAAGAGCTTGAATTGTTTGCTGCACTTCCTTGTTTAAGTTTTGCTTAAAAGTTAAACAACAGGCTAATACACTCAAGTGTACTAGCTTTTGATAGCAATTAGTCGAAAAACACAGCATTTATTGTTTTTTCTGCCTATCTGAAAAAAAAAACTTGAAAAAAACAAAAAAAAATACTCTTGTTTTCCATACTTTCCTAATAGTTTGTTCCAGTGATCAGATTCTGCTGATCCCTGGGCTTTGTCTTGGTTCCTGTGTTTCTCCATTTACCTTGTTTGGTCAGGGGGAAGTTTCTTTACTCACCAGTGAGAGTGGGGAGTACTGAGCTGCCTGTTTGTCCTCAGAGGAGTGGTTTAAGGCAGTAACTTGTAGTTTATTGGCCATTTTGGGTCATTTCCTGTCTTTTCCAGCTCCCTGCTATAAAGCACGCTTTGGCAGGCTTTTCTGGCTATAGAGAACTCATCACAGCTCCTCGTGGTATCCAGCAGAGTTCCTAGAGCTGCAGAGACCAGAAAAGACAAACATTCCAGATTCTAAGTATTTTTTTCTGCATTTTTGACTTTTTAAGCCTTCACGACTATTTCTACCTGTTTTATTCAGTTATTACCTGTTTTACTGTTTTTAAGAGCTTGAATTATTTGTTGCACTTCCTTGTTTAAGTTTTGCTTAAAAGTTAAACAACAGGCTAATACACTCAAGTGTACTAGCTTTTGATAGCAATTAGTCGAAAAACACAGCATTTATTGTATTTTCTGCCTATCTGAAAAAAAAACTTGAAAAAAACAAAAAAATACTCTTGTTTTCCATACTTTCCTAATAGTTTGTTCCAGTGATCAGATTTTGCTGATCCCTGGGCTTTGTCTTGGTTCCTGTGTTTCTCCATTTTCCTTGTTTGGTCAGGGGGAAGTTTCTTTACTCACCAGTGAGAGTGGGGAGTACTGAGCTGCCTGTTTGTCCTCAGAGGAGTGGTTTAAGGAAGTAACTTGTAGTTCATTGGCCATTTTGGGTCATTTCCTGTCTTTTCCAGCCCCCTGCTATAAAGCACGCTTTGGCGGGGATTTCTGGTTATAGAGAACTCAGCACAGCTCCTCGTGGTATCCAGCAGAGTTCCTAGAGCAGCAGAGACCAGAAAAGACAAACTTTCCAGATTCTAAGTATTTTTTTCTGCATTTTCGACTTCTTAAGCCTTCGGCGACTATTTCTGCCTGTTTTATTTAGTTATTACCTGTTTTTACTGTTTTTAAGAGCTTGAATTGTTTGTTGCGCTTCCTTGTTTAAGTTTTGCTTAAAAGTTAAACAACAGGCTAATACACTCAAGTGTACTAGCTTTTGATAGCAATTAGTCGAAAAACACAGCATTTATTGTATTTTTTGCCTATCTGAAAAAAACAAAAAAAAAAATACTCTTGTTTTCCATACTTTCCTAATAGTTTGTTCCAGTGATCAGATTTTGCTGATCCCTGGGCTTTGTCTTGGTTCCTGTGTTTCTCCATTTTCCTTGTTTGGTCAGGGGGAAGTTTCTTTACTCACCAGTGAGTGGGGAGTACTGAGCTGCCTGTTTGTCCTCAGAGGAGTGGTTTAAGGCAGTAACTTGTCGTTTATTGGCCATTTTGGGTCATTTCCTGTATTTTCCAGCCCCCTGCTATAAAGCACGCTTTGGCGGGCTTTTCTGGCTATAGAGAACTCAGCACAGCTCCTTGTGGTATCCAGCAGAGTTCCTAGAGCAGCAGAGACCAGAAAAGACAAAGTTTCCAGATTCTAAGTATTTTTTTCTGCATTTTCGACTTAAGCCTTTCGACGACTATTTCTGCCTGTTTTATTCAGTTATTACCTGTTTTTACTGTTTTTAAGAGCTTGAATTGTTTGTTGCACTTCCTTGTTTAAGTTTTGCTTAAAAGTTACATAAGAGTTAAACAGTAGCAGTTTTATACAGTCACATATAGATACCAGTACAGAATTATAGGATTATATGCATACTTGGAATACATGCATACATACTTAAACTTAACATTGTAGTTTTCTTGTTCGAACTTAGACATTTTTAGTGGTAAAAGGCTGAAAAAGGTAGCATGTCATTCAGTAGTATAAAACATATGAGAATGATACTAAGTCTGAAACACTGACTATTTTACAGATAGTCAGGTAGTGAAGAGAGATTCAGTAGTACAATACATATGAGAATGACACTAAGTCTGAAACACTGACTATTTTACAGATAGCCAGGTAGTGAAGAGAGATTCAGTAGTACAATACATATGAGAATGACACTAAGTCTGAAACATTGACTATTTTACAGATAGCCAGGTAGTGAAGAGAGATTCAGTAGTGCAATACATATGAGAATGACACTAAGTCTGAAACATTGACTATTTTACAGATAGCCAGGTAGTGAAGAGAGATTCAGTAGTACAATACATATGAGAATGACACTAAGTCTGAAACATTGACTATTTTACAGATAGCCAGTTAGTGAAGAGAGATTCAGTAGTACAATACATATGAGAATGAGACTAAGTCTGAAACATTGACTATTTTACAGACAGCCAGGTAGTGAAGAGAGATTCAGTAGTACAATACATATGAGAATGACACTAAGTCTGAAACATTGACTATTTTACAGATAGCCAGGTAGCGAAGAGAGATTCAGTAGTACAATACATATGAGAATTACACTAAGTCTGAAACACTGACTATTTTACAGATAGCCAGGTAGTGAAGAGAGATTCAGTAGTACAATACATATGAGAGTGAGACTAAGTCTGAAACATTGACTATTTTACGGACAGCCAGGTAGTGAAGAGAGATTCAGTAGTACAATACATATGAGAATGTCACTAAGTCTGAAACACTGACTATTTTACAGACAGCCAGGTAGTGAAGAGAGATTCAGTAGTACAATACACATCAGAATGACACTAAGTCTGAAACATTGACTAATTTACAGATAGTCAGGTAGTGAAGAGAGATTCAGTAGTACAATACATATGAGAATGACACTAAGTCTGAAACATTGACTATTTGACAGATAGCCAGGTAGTGAAGAGAGATTCAGTAGTACAATACATATGAGAATGACACTAAGTCTGAAACACTGACTATTTTACAGATAGTCAAGTAGTGAAGAGAGATTCAGTAGTACAATACATATGAGAATGAGACTAAGTCTAAAACACTGACTATTTTACAGCTAGTCAGGTAGTGTGAAGAGAGATTCAGTAGTACAATACATATGAGAATGAGACTAAGTCTGAAACATTGACTATTTTACAGACAGCCAGGTAGTGAAGAGAGATTCAGTAGTACAATACATATGAGAATGACACTAAGTCTGAAACATTGACTATTTGACAGATAGCCAGGTAGTGAAGAGAGATTCAGTAGTACAATACATATGAGAATGACACTAAGTCTGAAACACTGACTATTTTACAGATAGTCAGGTAGTGAAGAGAGATTCAGTAGTACAATACATATGAGAAAGAGACTAAGTCTGAAACATTGTCTATTTTACAGATAGCCAGGTAGTGAAGAGAGATTCAGTAGTACAATACATATGAGAATGACACTAAGTCTGAAACATTGACTATTTTACAGACAGCCAGGTAGTGAAGAGAGATTCAGTAGTACAATACATATGAGAATGACACCAAGTCTGAAACATTGACTATTTTACAGACAGCCAGGTAGTGAAGAGAGATTCAGTAGTACAATACACATGAGAATGACACTCAGTCTGAAACATTGACTATTTTACAGTGAGTCAGGTAGTGAAGAGAGATTCAGCAGTACAATACATATGAGAATGACACTAAGTCTGAAACACTGACTATTTTACAGATAGTCAGGTAGTGAAGAGAGATTCAGTAGTACAATACATATGAGAAAGAGACTAAGTCTGAAACAGTGACTATTTTACAGATAGCCAGGTAGTGAAGAGAGATTCAGTAGTACAATACATATGAGAATGACACTAAGTCTGAAACATTGACTATTTTGCAGACAGCCAGGTAGTGAAGAGAGATTCAGTAGTACAATACATATGAGAGTGAGACTAAGTCTGAAACATTGACTATTTTACAGACAGCCAGGTAGTGAAGAGAGATTCAGTAGTACAATACACATGAGAATGAGACTCAGTCTGAAACATTGACTATTTTACAGAGAGTCAGGTAGTGAAGAGAGATTCAGTAGTACAATACATATGAGAATGAGACTAAGTCTGAAACACTGACTATTTTACAGATAGCCAGGTAGTGAAGAGAGATTCAGTAGTACAATACATATGAGAGTGAGCCTAAGTCTGAAACATTGACTATTTTATGGACAGCCAGGTAGTGAAGAGAGATTCAGTAGTACAATACATATGAGAATGTCACTAAGTCTGAAACACTGACTATTTTACAGACAGCCAGGTAGTGAAGAGAGATTCAGTAGTACAATGCACATGAGAATGACACTATGTCTGAAACATTGACTAATTTACAGATAGGCAGGTAGTGAAGAGAGATTCAGTAGTACAATACATATGAGAATGAGACTAAGTTCGAAACACTGACTATTTTACAGATAGTCAGGTAGTGAAGAGAGATTCAGTAGTACAATACATATGAGAATGAGACTAAGTCTGAAACATTGACTATTTTACAGATAGCCAGGTAGTGAAGAGAGATTCAGTAGTACAATACATATGAGAATGACACTAAGTCTGAAACACTGACTATTTTACAGATAGTCAGGTAGTGAAGAGAGATTCAGTAGTACAATACATATGAGAATGAGACTAAGTCTGAAACATTGACTATTTTAAAGATAGCCAGGTAGTGAAGAGAGATTCAGTAGTACAATACACATGAGAATGACAGTAAGTCTGAAACATTGACTAATTTACAGATAGTCAAGTAGTGAAGAGAGATTCAGTAGTATAATACATATGAGAATGAGACTGTCTGAAACACTGACTATTTTACAGCTAGTCAGGTAGTGAAGAGAGATTCAGTAGTACAATACATATGAGAATGAGACTAAGTCTGAAACATTGACTATTTTACAGATAGCCAGGTAGTGAAGAGAGATTCAGTAGTACAATACATATGAGAATGACACTAAGTCTGAAACATTGACTATTTTACAGATAGCCAATTAGTGAAGAGAGATTCAGTAGTACAATACACATGTAAATGACACTAAGTCTGAAACATTGACTATATTACAGACAGCCAGGTAGTGAAGAGAGATTCAGTAGTACAATACATATGAGAATGACACTAAGTCTGAAACATTGACTATTTGACAGATAGCCAGGTAGTGAAGAGAGATTCAGTAGTACAATACATATGAGAATGACACTAAGTCTGAAACACTGACTATTTTACAAACAGCCAGGTAATGAAGAGAGATTCAGTAGTACAATACTGTCAACTCAAGTGTACTAGCTTTTGATAGCAATTAGTCGAAAAACACAGCATTTATTGTATTTTCTGCCTATCTGAAAAAAAAAACTTGAAAAAAACAAAAAAAATACTCTTGTTTTCCATACTTTCCTAATAGTTTGTTCCAGTGATCAGATTTTGCTTTGGTGGACGTTTCTGGCTATAGAGAACTCAGCACAGCTCCTCGTGGTATCCAGCAGAGTTCCTAGAGCAGCAGAGACCAGAAAAGACAAACTTTCCAGATTCTAAGTATTTTTTTCTTCATTTTCGACTTTTTAAGCCTTTCGACGACTATTTCTGCCTGTTTTATTCAGTTATTACCTGTTTTACTGTTTTAAGAGCTTGAATTGTTTGCTGCACTTCCTTGTTTAAGTTTTGCTTCAAAGTTAAACAAACAGGTAATACACTCAAGTGTACTAGCTTTTGATAGCAATTAGTCGAAAGAGACAGCCTTTATTGTATTTCTGCCTATCTGAAAAACTTGAAAAAAAAAAAATACTCTTGTTTTCCATACTTTCCTAATAGTTTGTTCCAGTGATCAGATTTGCTGATCCCTGGGCTTTGTCTTGGTTCCTGTGTTTCTCCATTTACCTTGTTTGGTCAGGGGGAAGTTTCTTTACTCACCAGTGAGAGTGGGGAGTACTGAGCTGCCTGTTTGTCCTCAGAGGAGTGGTTTAAGGCAGTAACTTGTAGTTTATTGGCCATTTTGGGTCATTTCCTGTCTTTTCCAGCCCCCTGCTATAAAGCACGCTTTGGCAGGCTTTTCTGGCTATAGAGAACTCATCACAGCTCCTCGTGGTATCCAGCAGAGTTCCTAGAGCTGCAGAGACCAGAAAAGACAAACATTCCAGATTCTAAGTATTTTTTTCTGCATTTTTGACTTTTTAAGCCTTTCAACGACTATTTCTGTCTGTTTTATTCAGTTATTACCTGTTTTTACTGTTTTTAAGAGCTTGAATTGTTTGTTGCACTTCCTTGTTTAAGTTTTGCTTAAAAGTTAAACAACAGGCTAATACACTCAAGTGTACTAGCTTTTGATAGCAATTAGTCGAAAAACACAGCATTTATTGTATTTTCTGCCTATCTGAAAAAAAAAACTTGAAAAAAACAAAAAAAATACTCTTGTTTTCCATACTTTCCTAATAGTTTGTTCCAGTGATCAGATTTTGCTGATCCCTGGGCTTTGTCTTGGTTCCTGTGTTTCTCCATTTTCCTTGTTTGGTCAGGGGGAAGTTTCTTTACTCACCAGTGAGAGTGGGGAGTACTGAGCTGCCTGTTTGTCCTCAGAGGAGTGGTTTAAGGAAGTAACTTGTAGTTCATTGGCCATTTTGGGTCATTTCCTGTCTTTTCCAGCCCCCTGCTATAAAGCACGCTTTGGCGGGGATTTCTGGTTATAGAGAACTCAGCACAGCTCCTCGTGGTATCCAGCAGAGTTCCTAGAGCAGCAGAGACCAGAAAAGACAAACTTTCCAGATTCTAAGTATTTTTTTCTGCATTTTCGACTTCTTAAGCCTTTCGACGACTATTTCTGCCTGTTTTATTTAGTTATTACCTGTTTTTACTGTTTTTAAGAGCTTGAATTGTTTGTTGCGCTTCCTTGTTTAAGTTTTGCTTAAAAGTTAAACAACAGGCTAATACACTCAAGTGTACTAGCTTTTGATAGCAATTAGTCGAAAAACACAGCATTTATTGTATTTTTTGCCTATCTGAAAAAAAAAAACTTAAAAAAAAACAAAAAAAATACTCTTGTTTTCCATACTTTCCTAATAGTTTGTTCCAGTGATCAGATTTTGCTGATCCCTGGGCTTTGTCTTGGTTCCTGTGTTTCTCCATTTTCCTTGTTTGGTTAGGGGGAAGTTTCTTTACTCACCAGTGAGTGGGGAGTACTGAGCTGCCTGTTTGTCCTCAGAGGAGTGGTTTAAGGCAGTAACTTGTCGTTTATTGGCCATTTTGGGTCATTTCCTGTATTTTCCAGCCCCCTGCTATAAAGCACGCTTTGGCGGGCTTTTCTGGCTATAGAGAACTCAGCACAGCTCCTTGTGGTATCCAGCAGAGTTCCTAGAGCAGCAGAGACCAGAAAAGACAAAAAAATTT
>NC_056728.1:256057358-256168191 GCF_019279795.1 Protopterus annectens
TCAGGATTGTGTAAGGTAAATAAAGTTGCCTATTTGGAGGAGGAAGAGAAAGACAGAAGAGTGCTGGTTAGGTGTGCTAAAGTTTAGTAAGCCGAAGGGGAGTAATGAAACCTACAGGAGAAATTTGGAGGTAGTGAAGGGTCATCCTGAAGTGTTACAGGAATATAGCCAGTTGTTGGAAAGGTGAACCCTGAGAAGGGTTTTGAAACTGGAGCTGTTGGAGGTGGTATGTATGTGTTGAGATACTGAATTCCATTTTTTGGATACCTGATTGAGGAAGAGAGAATCCTCAAAGCTCCCAAAGCTGCTAACGGACTTAGTTACTTTTAGTAATTTGTCAGGGGATCTCAGAGTTCTGGAGTTGGTGTAGGGTTGAATTTAGGTTTTTTTGTGTGGAGCAGTTGTTGGGTTAATAAATGATGAAGTGGGCAGTAGTTCGTTGGTTCAAGGGTAGTAGACTGGGTAATTCTGTCCATTTTAGTTTGCATAGGGCAGGGCAGTGGTGTGATCTGTGAGGATGGTTTATAACAAGTCTAGCTATTTTATTGTAGCAGGTCTCTAATTTATGTCAGTTTTTCTAAGATTTGTGAAAATGGGGGAGGCATATAGAAAGATTGAAGAGTAAATGTGTCCTGGTTATGGAGTGTTCGGTGGAGTTTGTAAGGTATGGTTTGGATCTGTAGAGTGTGCCAAGCTTTATGTGGACCTTTCTGATGGATAGTACTAAGTGCTTGTCAAATTTAACACAATTATCAATTGTGGCAACCAGGAGTTTGGTGTGTTCCACAGGTTCAATTATGCTATTGTTGGCGGAGTGGATGGTAAAAGGGAGAAGGTGGCTATGTGATTTAGTATTACAGAAAAGCATTAGTTTGGTTTTGTTTGGATTGAGTATGAGCTGGTATTCTGAGAGAGAGTTTTCTGTCTATGAAGGATTTTTTGGTTCTCTTTTGTCTTTTTGAGTTCTGGAAGGGATGGAGCTGAGCAGATGAGGGTGGAGATGGCATATTGTATGATGGTGGCTAGGTGAGTGGCAGAGCAGAGTTTGTTGGTGAGGATTGTAGATCAGTGTCTGTGTTGTGACTAAGAATTTCAAAGTGACGGCATGTGCGTATAAACAGAGAGCAGCAGTGTCATTTTGAGTGAACAGCAAGAGTGTTAATAAGTATGAGTGCAGTAGTCAGTCTGTTTATAAGTTTATTTAAGTTTAAGTTACTAAGTCTCAATCTTGGTGTGTTTGTATGTAATAAAGCTGCTTGAATCAAACCCACAACCGTCCGTCTGTTTTATCCTGACCCAGACGAGTGACATGGTATTAGAAGTGGTATGCCTGAATGACATGATGTGAGGAATGACTCATCCCAACCTGCTCTAATGATTGAAAAAAGGTCAGAAACAAATTTCAAGTAATTAAATCTCGCATAAATTATTTATTTCGTTAAAACAATGTGAAGCATTCACAAAGCACAAAATGCATTATTAATAAAACGAAAAGCACAAAATGCATTACTGATTAAGGGAAATGTTCGAAACCACAATATTTGACAGGATTATTCAAAATACTGGAGAGAATTCAAAATTACTTCTGATTTGCATAATGAGCATGTTAAAACGAGCACAAGAAAAGTATAGCAAGCATGATAGAAGTCTAACAAACATATTGAGTACAATAAAAGGACAAAATGAGTATGGAAAAGTGAAGCGACTACATTTTTTTTTTAGTAAATGACCACATTTTTTGATATGAGCTACTATTTCACATTGACTAAAGCTATTCAAAGTATAACTAGAGTTGTTCGAAGTATCTCAGTGTGTGCAAATTTGCAGTGTGCGCTTTATTACACTACAGTTATTTCGAAGAGTTTACTGTGTGCAAAGTACAGTTATTTTGCAAAGTACAGTCAGAATACAGTAATTTTGAGAAGTTTCTTGTTCTGTGCACAGTTCATTTGAAAAGTGCAGTCATTTCAAAGTGTTTCATACACTGTACAAAGTTATTTCGCAAAGTACAATCATTTCAAGAAGTTTTTTGTGCTGTGTACAGTTCATTCGCAAAGTGAATTTATTTCAAAATTTTTCTTAAACTAACAAGAGTGGTTTCACAAAGTACAGTGATTTCAAAGTGTGAAACAAGTCTTTGTAGCACAAGAACAAAGTGCAGTCATTTCGAAGAGTCTATTGTGCTGTTGAGCATAATTACATGTTTCTGGCATAAATTTCTGACATATCTGTGTGTATGTTTGTACATAATTCCAAGGGTCTTTATTACTGTGTTGGCTTGGCACAGGCATTTTGGGAGACCCAGTCCACTTATGTTTGATCATAATATTGCAGAGAATTGGAGAGTATTTGAGCAGAAATACAATATTTTCATACAAGCAGCTTTTTCTGATAAAGATGCATGTACGAGGGCATTTATTCTGCTTAATTTAGCAGGGTCAGAAGCCGTTGAAAGAGAGTGCTCATTTGTGTATGCACCAGCAGTATATATATGCAGGAGAAGGGGAAAACCATTATATTGTTGTACAAGCTGAATCAAGGGAGGACCCTGTGTGCTTGAAACATAAATTTAGAGAAATTTGTAACCCCCAGACAAATGTTACATTGGAGAGGCACTTATTTTATATGAGGCTAAAAGCCAGGATGATAAACAAGGTTACAATGTACAGATCTGGTGATTTGAAAGATGAGTTGATAAAGGACAGGCTTGTGTGTGGTGTTAATAATGCTACAGTGAGAAAGATTTTACTTTGAGACAGTGATTTAACATTGAGCAAAGCCATAGAGATTTCTCAAATACACGAGCTTACCGGAAGGCATACAAATATGCTTGCAAGTGATAAGAGCATGGTTTCAGCAGCCTCTAGAGCAAACGTAGACAGCATGCATCATGTTACAAACAGAGAAGTCACCACAATGCCCAGACATCCATGGGAGTACACTTTATAAAACAAAATACTTAGGTTCATAGGTGTGTACTAGGCTAATGGCCCTAGGGCTTTTACAAGCCTAGCCCATAGAAGTGCCCTGGCATTGTGTCGCCCGTTGTTAGTTCCCAGTGCCTCTATCAAGTAGAACCACTGGAGTGATCCCCGGGGTGAACTTTCTATTACCCATACACTCATCAAGATTTCGCTTGAAGAGGGATAGTGAGGTGCTCTGCTTGATATGTATGGGAAGTCTGTTCCAGAGCATGGGTAGTCTCTGGGTTATGAACATGTCCCTCCAGCATGCTCTGTTGATTGTGGTATTGAGGTTGAAGTCTCTGGAGTATGTGGCGCAGAGAGATTGGGATTTCTTTAGATGTAGCATTTCTAACATAGCTGGGTCAGACATGGCTTTGTAAGTCAAGCAGAGATCGCCTCTTAATAGATGATATGAGTCAGAAAATAGCTGGAGTTTTCTGAGTCTGTCTGTGTAGGACATGCATTTAAGGCCTAGGATCCTCTTCGTGAGGTAATTTTGTGGCCTCTCCAGCTGTTGCAGGTGTCTAGTGAGTTACATGCCAAATGGGGCATTATACTCTATGATTGGTCTAATGAGGGAAGAGTAGAGAGAAATGATGACCTTTTTCTTCCTGGATGCAAAACCCTTGCTAATGAGATGTGACACATAGAAGGACTTTCTGACCACAGTGGCAGTGTGGTGGTCGAAGGAGAGGTTACTGTTAACCTGTGTCCCCAGATCTCTTATAACGCCTTCAGTGTTCAATGGACTACCATCAATGTGGTAATTAGTGGGAACTGAGTTTTTCCCAAAGGGGATGACTACGCATTTTTTGGTATTAAGCTTAAGGCCATAGTTTTGACACCAGTCATTGGCCTCAGTGAGGCCTTTCTGTAGGATGTCTGCATCACTTTGGGAGCTAATAATGGCTCCCAGCTTGCAGTCATCTGCGAATTTGGTCAGCCCAAGTCCCTCCGTGTTGGCCTGGACTTCTTAGATGTAGATGCTAAACAGGAGAGGACCCAAGACCGATCCCTGTGGGACTCCACTCGTGACTAGTCGGCAGTCTGATTTGGAGTGCGCTTTCACACTGTGGGTTCTATCTGTGAGCCAGTTTGCAACCCACCTAACGATATAGGGATTGCTGCCTAGTTTGCTGAGTTTATCAATAATTCCTGAGTGAGGAATGGTATCAAACACAAACCTCTTTTTCTATTCAGCTAATACTAATTTTGCCCCCATAGCTACTCCTGACTTCTGCTTAAATTATTCCCCTTCAAAATACAAAAAAAAAATTGTTGTTCAATACTGTTTCCATCATTTCAATTAAAAGATTTACTTTTACATTATGTATTCCTTCCACATTTAACAGAATTTCAGTGAAAAATTCCAATCCAATGTTGTGTGGAATAACAGCAAATAAACTGACAATGTCAATAGTAACAAAAATATAATCATCTTTGGGTGTATACCTAAGTAATTCTAGACAGTGCCAAGGATCTTTCAGAATGTGTGCTTTGTTAGTTAATGCCTTCTTGCAATAAACATCCACATAAGCAGCCAAAGAGTCAGTCTTTGAATATCTAGCAGCTACAATGGGTCTAAATGGAGGATTGTTGGTGTCCTTATGGATTTTAGGAATGCTACATATTGTCAGAATTACGAGAAATTCCACAGTTAAAAAATCCAATTCAATAGAATGAATAACATCCTGACAAAAAGAATCATATAGCCACCAATTTTCGTTTATGTCCTATTTACTTCATTAATGGACACCCTGTCATAGACTTTGTCATCATTAAGAATATCATACATTTTACTAACATATACACTTTGCAACATTACTACTGCCCCTCTCCCTTGTCGAGTTTCATAACCTTATAATCTCTTGATTCAGCCCACAATTTCAAACAGTCCCTTTCATTAACATACAAGTTATCAACAAAAACAGTGGGTTTTCGAAAAACTTTTCTAACTTCAGCTTCACGTTTGTTCATATGTGTTGATGACATCATTCTGCACTAGCATAAAGCTGTTTTTCCTTTTAAATTTCATATTGTCACACATATTAGAATCACTTTTATCATCAAAAAACAGGGTCAAATTTAACTGTTTTGTATACAACTTTAAATTTGTTAAAACGCTAACAATGTCAAGCTTGAAATTTGGAACAAAAGAAAAACCCTTTTTCAAAAGGCTAAAGTGTCCATCACCAATTTCCATGTCAGTATAGTTGTAAATAGAAAAGTCCCCATTACATAACTGTTTTTGTTACTATTGACATTGTCAATTTATTTACTGTTATTCCACACGACATTGGATTGGAATTTTTCAGTGAAAGTCTGTTAAATGTGGAAGGCTTACATAATGTAAAAAGAAATCTTTTAATTGAGATGATGGAAACAGTACTGAACAACAATTTTGTTTGTATTTTGAAGGGTAAAATTTTAAGCAGAAGCCAGGAGTAGCTATGGGGCAAAATGTGTCCCCATTTACGCTTACTTAGTATTAGCCAAATGGGATAAGAGGTTTGTTTTCAATTCCTCTTTCAAGAATGGCATTATTCTATGGGTAGGTTTCATGGATGATATTTTAATCCTGTGGTGGGGTACTGAGGAAAGAACTGTTGAATTTGTTTCTTATTTAAATAACACCACCAATTTCTTGGAATTTACATATAAAGTGGGGATCCAGGAAATAGAGTTTTTGGACATCTTGCTTTACAAACATTTGCAAACTAAAGAATTGTGCTCTAATATTTTTAGAAAGAAAACCTTTTCTAATGTGTTGTTACACTTTGACAGCTGCCACTCAGCCCACCAGAAGAGAGCAGTTATAAAAGGACAAATAGTTCGCCTCTCTAGGCTGGTGAGTGATGA
Source organism: Protopterus annectens (assembly GCF_019279795.1). NCBI lineage: Eukaryota > Metazoa > Chordata > Ceratodontiformes > Protopteridae > Protopterus > Protopterus annectens. The sequence continues at coordinate 256,063,184 of NC_056728.1, forward strand.
TTATACATTTGAAATGGAGAAGTCAAATTTAATTGGTTTGTTCCTTAAAAGGGGATATCCATCCAGTTTGTTGATTAAAACTGGAAATGAGATACAAAAAAAAAAGGGATTTATATACACCTATTTTATTAATGAATACAGGTGCCAAACAAAACCCAACCCCTGCAACGACACAAAATAAAGTATTGGTATTACTTTTTAACCAAGAGACAACAGTACTGAAGGGGGTTATTATGAACTGTTGGGACTTAGCTATAACAAGTGAGTTGAAAAAGAAAATTGGTGAATGTCCTGTAGTGACCTACAGTAGGGAAATAATTTAAAGGAAATATTTGAGAAGAGCAAGGACCATGTTATAAAGCCATATAATTCATTAATGAATAAATATAACATGTTTAAATATTGTAGATACATACACGAAGGTCCATACGTGACTATTCAAGGTTACAGCAGGACCATACAGTGTCCTGGGTGAACTACTTGTAACACTAAAATGGTCGTATGCATTACCCTATGTGGGAGTTGTCCGGCATTTTATGTAGGGAAGACCACATAAAGGTTATGTGACAGGATGGCAGAACCTTTGAGGGATATTAAGAAAAAAAAAAAAAGACTATTAATACACTTTTTTGCCACAGCGATGTGTCTGAGGGTTTTAAAAAGTTTTTATTGTAGATAGAGTGGTGTATAGTGAGAGGGGGAATGGCTTTAAAACATTACTGGAATTCAGGGAGACTATGTGGCAGATGAGGCTTAATGCCACAGTATCCCCAGGTATAAATGACAGTTGCTCTTTTACTTGCTTACTGAAATTAAGGTCGATGTACTGCAGTGGTGGTGCTGCGGTAGCGTTGTTGCCTCACGGTTAGATGTTGCCCGTTCGATTCTCAGAGCGTCTTCTGTGTGGCGACATGCGCGAATGGGTGTTCCTTCATTGAAGGTTGTGCGTTAGGCCCGGCAAGCAAGCACGTAAAACTCTACTGCCAATCATTAGCGGACCGGAGTTCCTCTGTGGCGACCCCTAACCGGGAAAAGCCGAAAGATACAAACAAACTGAAATTAAGGTCGATGCAAGTTTCATATACTACATAGGTGATGTATTTTAACAAGTTTTTTTTTATTGATTTTATATTTAAGCATTTTTAGCCATATTTAATATATGCAGCCTGATGCTATACCTTTAAGAAGGCTTGTTGTTTAATTAACTATGTCATTCGGTTAAACAATGCTATACAAGGGAACTAATGGAAATGCGAATTTGACTCTGATGATGCCTAAATGTAAGTAGGCGAAAGCACTAAGTCTTTTGTTTTTTTTATTTAATAAAGTGTACTTCCATTGATGTCTGGGAATTGTGGTGACTTCTCTGTTATGAACTTGTGTTTTACTAATCACCTAGTGTGATTTTTCTTGGTTTTAAGCATTCAGCACGTGGCTAACAAAAACAGGCCTAAGCACATGGCAGCTGCAGCCTCTGTGGGATTTCCAGGGTGAGCCTGTATGTTTCTAGCAAGTTCTAAGACTAAAATCTGATGCAGATCAACATTCTTTAAAGCACTTTAATAAAACATAATTTAAAACCATAAAACCTTAAAAGTGAGACAATGCATAAATTCAGTGATGAGTGCTTTTGGGCTCCTGACCTTCATCAGATAAATTACAACTCTTCCCAATTCTACTTTTATCTAGATAACAACCAACCACATTTCAGTATTGCACCTGATTATTTTTCAGGGCGGGTTTCATAGGGATATACTCATTAAGCCCTGGATACCTATGTGCCTGAAGCTCTATTATCCACTTTGTTTCCTCTCTTTCAGTGTAATTTTTTTATATCTCCCCCTCTAAAACTCTTGTGCACATTCCAAATCGCACTAAATTTAAATTGATGTCCCTCATTTTCTTTTACATGTCTGTACAAAGCATTATGTTGATTCTTGGTTCTAATCGAAGATAAATGTTGTAGGATCCTAACTTTGAACATATTTGTTTTTCCTACATAGAAGCAAGGACACAGCTGACATTCAACTAAGTAAACAATATCTGTGGTCCTGCAAGTGGCTTTAGCCTTAAAATCAAACTTTCTTCTTGTAGTCGGGTGTCTAAATTCAGTATCTTTATTAATAAAGCCACATGTATTTTTTTTTCTAAAGGATTCTATTGTGGCTGTCTGGAACACAGATCTTCAGTGTGTTCCCCACAATTTCTATTTGTATGGAAGTTCTAAGACTAGCTCAGTAAAATGGACATGCTCAGTGCAGCACAAGGGTGAGTTAGCAAAACCCAAGTCAAGTCTCATTGTTAACTGTCATAATTCTGGTGCCAATCACAAGTCCAAAAGAGAAAAGTGCTTAGCATTTGGTCAGCAATGCCACAAATGTAAAAGATGGAACCACTTTCGAAAGCTTTACAAATCAAGCAAGCCTTGTTCATTTATTAAGAAAGGTCACTCAAAAAAGCAAGTTGATTATGTAGAAAGCTGCAACTCTACTTTGTATGTAGAAAGCTGCAACTCTACTTTGTATGTAGAAAGCTGTGACTCTACTTTGTATGTAGATGGTGTATCAGTGGTTGGTGAAAAGGTTAATGCAGTAGATTTGTTGGCAAAAAATGAAGTGTTTTGTACTGTCCTGATTAATGGTAAACCCACAGAGCGGACACTGGTTCAAAGTGCAATGTTCTGTCAGCAGAAAGATTTGTTAGAGTAAGAGCTGGTGAACATCTTAATTTGGCCAATTGTGTGAAGCTTGTTGCTTATGGAGGTGAAGAGATTCAAACCAAAGGCTCAGTATTGCTTTCATGCTGTTCAGCTGGGAACAGTTACAGCTTGCAATTTCATGTAGTACAAGACCTGTACAGTCCTTATTAGGTCTCAGAGTCAGTTTAAAAATGAAACTGCTTTCTTTTACCAAAGTGCATAATGTAAGCACATGTCCTAGTTCCAGTTTCACCGATGCTATTTTCTCAAAGTATGCTGATGTTTTCGAAGACAAGCTAGGTAAACTTCCAGTTGTGTACTTTATGAAATTAGACCCAGAGGTCAGTCCAGTGGTCAGACCAGCGAGAAGAGTTCCACTAGCTATGCAGGACAGAGTCAAAGTCCAGTTAGTTAAAATGGTGCAGCAAGGTGTGATTTGTACAGTTACAGAACCAGCTAAATGGGTGTCTTCCATGGTAGTCGCTAAGAAAAGCTCAGATGAAATCAGAATATGTATTGACCCAAGAGACTTAAAACATTAAAGAGACCCCACCATCCTCTGCGTACAGCCGAGGAAGTTGCTACCCTCCTGCCAAATGCCACAGTTTTTTTCTGTCTTAGATGCAAAGACTTAATTTTATCAAGTAATGCTTGATCGGAAATCTTCACTACTGACTACATTCGGTACGCCATTTGGTAGATGCAGATTTCTCAGAATGCCATTTGGAATAAATTCTGCCAGTGAAGTCTTTCAGCATGCAATGGAGCAAAAATTTTCAGGCTATCTGTGTGCTATAATAGTAGATGATTCACTAGTTGGAGGCAATGATGAAGCAGAGCATGACAGAAACCTCAGGAAAGTTCTGGAAAGAACATGTGAAGTGAACCTCAAGCTCAGTCCTCTGACATGTAAATCCAGGCTACCATGTTACTTATATCGGTCATTTATTTACCAGTTCAGGCTTACAACCAGATCCTTCCAAACAAACAGCCATTCTTGAGATTCCAGCTCCAGAAAGTCCAAGCCTTACAGAGTTTTCTTGGTATGGTTAACTATTTGGGAAAGTTTATACCAGACTTCAGTGAATTGTCAGCACCCTTAAGAGAGCTGACATGCAAAAATGTTACCTGGCCCTGGTTGGAACAACATCAGAGAGCATTTGATGACCCGAAACAGAAAATTGCCAGTCCACCAACGTTAAGATACTATGATGTCCACAAACCAGTAATTCTTTCATATGATGCTTCAAAGTTTGGACTTGGTACAGTTATTCATCAAGAGGGCAGAACAGTAGCCTCTGCATCTAGAACTCTTACCCAAACCGAGATGCAGTATACTCAGACTGAGAAGGAGCTTTTGGCAATTGCATTTGCAAGTTTGAAGTTCTATGATTATATTTATGGCCAAGGCATCCAGATTCAGACTGATCATCAACCTCTAGTCACTATTTTAAAGAAGCCTATGCATACAGCTCCAGCAAGACTACAAAGAATGATGCTCCGATTACAAAGTACAATTTCAAAATGGTCTATACAAAAGGCAGACTTCTTTAATCTGGCTGATACCTTATCCAGATGTGATGTGGGTGTTGTTTTGAAAGAGTGCATTTGGGGCTGCTGAGGATATTTGTGTACTTCGTCTAGGAGGTCTTTGTGGTTTAGGAAGGTTACATGTAAGTGCCTCACCATATGCGGGTCTGTATGTCTGCTTTAAATTTTGCATGAGGGGTGCAGCGTGTGTACTACTGACAACCTTATTGACATTAGGAGTACTTTTATGTGAGAGCTTAGGTTCCAGTGACATTGTGTAAATACATCTCTCACATACCATATTAGTTTGTTTGAGAATTAACTGGTTGTCAGTTAACATGAGGCAATTTCTACATTGCCTCAAGATGCCCATATCCACCAAGCCAGTAATGGAGACAGTAGAAAAGTTCATATCAAGGCAACAAGACCCTTTTTTATTGATTAGACAGCTGGAGTGAGAATATCACTGTCAGGAGTATCCGGTTTGCAGTCCAGTGTCTGGTGTACAATGCTTGTCACTACAAACTAGTTGTCCTGTGTGAACTAGGTATTGGAGAAATTTCAATTGTGATTTTACCGGAAAAATATCACTCAAGGTGTCTGAGTCTATACAGAGCACTGCCAAACACTTGAGGGGAAACTAATACGTTGATCTAGAAATTTAAGGATGAAGTATTTAGGCAGATATTCTCAAGTTAGAAACAAAACAAGCAGTACTTACTGAAAACAAAGAATTAGCTTGTCAAAAATGATGAAAAGAGGCGAGTCACATGACTGTCCAGATCGCCCAGAAATAACACAGAAAAGCTTAATGCAGAGAATTTTAACTTCCATATCATGGAAGTGCATAATTTTTCTACCACAAGACTTGATGAGCTAAGAAATCATATAAAGACTGATCCAGTTTTGATAAAGCTCAACCACTTCATCAGTGTTGGATGGCCGTCAAAGCAATCTTATGTACCAACAGAAGCAGTACTGGAAAGTCTCACCCAGACTCTGCCTCAGCTTGCTGTGAAGGCAAGGTTAGTTTGCTTTTTATTTCTTGTATTTTGTATTATTTTATTGCCTTTTTCTATTTTGTATACTGTGATTTATTTTCTTTACACTGTGTTTTACTTGTATTCTGCTTTAAACTGCATATTAAAACTTGAAAAGAGACCACAGCTCCGTCTCTTGTAAGTCAGACAGAATTTTTTCCTCTCCCTCCCACCATGTTTCTGTTGTGTTCTTAAACACCAATGTCTTTTCAGTTGCCTGCCCCTTATGTTAATTTGACCATATAGCTTGTTCCTCTCTCCTTTCATTGGCTGGTGTGAGTAAGCACAAGATTATCATTTTGTGAAATCACTCCTCTTCAACTATTTAAGCACACAGAGCTACATCTCATGGAGCCTCTACCTGTAAGCCCATTAGGCAAGTCACCACACAATCTAACATTTTAGTCATTGGAGACTCCATTGTGAGAAACATTGATGTCCCTCTCACCAGGCTGAGTAAGGAGAGAGTTACAGTCAATTGCTTATTGGGGGCTAGGATCCAGCACATTACACATGCATGCAGGTCATTGGACCACAATTACCAATATGACTTAGTCATAGTCCATGTGGATGTAAATGACCTGAGACGTACCTCCCTAGACTATATGAAGAGAGACATTATGGAGCCCTTGGAATATGTGTCTTAGGCTGGTATAAGCCTAGCATTGAGCAGCATTTTACCTTCTCCAAGGATGATGCCACAATACGAACAAAAGATTACTGACTTTAATAATTGGCATAGTTTCTGGTGTCATTCTAAGGGGGTGCAATGTTTGTCAGCAGGAAAGTAGATGGTCAATGGACCACGCTGCTTTGCAGGGATGGTCTGCACCTCTCCCCTCTAGGCTTTCAAGTATTAACTAAAACATTGTCTTCCCCCATAGCCTCTTTTTAGCCAGATCCAAACTGAAAATATACCAGCAGTGCAAGGTTATAATGCCTTCCACACATTTAGGTCAGCTACTTCACAGGCAGGGACTAAAGGTGGAGGTGCCTCTATTTACATCAAAAGTAAATATACTTCAGCGCTGGTCAAACAGGCCAATGCACTTGAGCTGATCCATGTTCACATCACCATAAGTAAAACCCAGTACCAAGAACCAAATAGCAGTGTGTACCTGAAGGCAAAAATGAACTTATACCAAGTAACAAGCCAACGAGGTGGCTAATTCCCTATAAGGTCCTGACAAGATGTAGCAGTATAAATAACACTTTAATACAAAAACAAAAAATAGTCAAGCACTTTTGTTTCCAAAAGGAACTTCTTCAGAACCATTTTACATAACAAAACCATAATTTAAATAGCATTTAAAATCGTAATGTGACTTGTTCACTCAATGTTCCCTTAAAGAAACAGTAACATTTCACTAAATAGATCATAAAATCATTGCCGTTTTCTTTAAAACAGGCAAAATGGATATATGTTCATTAATACCAGGCAAAGTTGTTGCATTCAGCTTTAATTGCCATTTAAGTTCACATTCCTCTACTTTATTCTCCCAAAAGACTCCCTTGTCATCCCTGTTTTTAAATACCTGGATCCTGTCGTGGCTGCTGTGTGTTCCTGGCCTTGCTATCCCACACTGATCATGCTTATCTAATCCAACTGTGTTTTTGTTACGCTTGTAGAGACTAATCACATAAGTACTTGCCCCGTACATTCTAACCGCGTGGCTACCAAGAGTTAAAATTTGTTACAGGAACACTCTTATCACAGTGCGACTGCACAGACAGGTCCTAGCCTTCAATCCCACAATTAAGATTTCACTAAGAAAAGGTACTTGCCCCGTACATTCTAACCGCGTGGCTACCAAGAGTTAAAATTTGTTACAGGAACACTCTTATCACAGTGCGACTGCACAGACAGGTCCTAGCCTTCAATCCCACAATTAAGATTTCACTAAGAAAAGGTACTTGCCCCATACATTCTAACCGCGTGGCTACCAAGAGTTAAAATTTGTTACAGGAACACTCTTATCACAGTGCGACTGCACAGACAGGTCCTAGCCTTCAATCCCACAATTAAGATTTCACTAAGAAAAGGTACTTGGCCCGTACATTCTAACCGCGTGGCTACCAAGAGTTAAAATTTGTTACAGGAACACTCTTATCACAGTGCGACTGCACAGACAGGTCCTAGCCTTCAATCCCACAATTAAGATTTCACTAAGAAAAGGTTAATAACTTTAACTTGCTGTATAAGTCTTCAATTAACTTACTACCTCAGGACAGAATACCTGGGCAGGCAACCAAACAGTATCTAACTCAGGCTGCTGCTTACCCTAGTCAGATAATACCTAGACTACAACCTTAGTTCTTGCCAGGTAAGATAAACTCTATCAGGTCTAGTAACTAGCATTAGTGGCCTCCTGCACTTACCTGCAGTATTTTACCATTGAGACCCAGAAAGCTCCTGGGTGGTGTGTCCTTATCCCTCCCTCATTCTTCTGACGTAGGAAAGACTTTAAAGCACCTACTAGTGCCCGCCATAATTTCAAAGGGTACTGCTGAGTTTTTCTGCCTGGTCGCTTGCTTCTGTCCTGAGGTATGTACCTATGATTATTACTGATTTTACAGTGCTTTAACTTTCTCGGTGTTTGCCGACAACTGCAAGTGAATTGGCGTACTGTTCTTACGCTCACAATTCAGAAATAGTATGCTTTTACCTAAACTGCTTTGTTATTAATGTTAGCACTGTTAAACAAACTCTCAGATAATATGCAAGTGCGTATGGATACATGTGGTCTGTGATACTTTGTTGCCTAGACGTCTTGTATGTGTAAAGCATTAAACTAGGGTAGAGACACCTGGTGCGTGTTAATATTCTAAACGCCATAAACGTATCTGTTGTACTCTGTAATTTGTTTGTCCTAGCAAGCACGCTTTTAAATAAATACAACGCCAAACCTTATCTGGCGTACTCTGTAGAGTAGTCTAATAAGTGGGGGTGTCGCAAACACACCAAACGACAATTCATAGCTGGTGTTCTGCCTTGCCAGTTCAGTATGACTCAGTGTACTTTTCAGATGAATCATGTAATTACGCTCGTCTTGCCTATTGTTTAATTGCATTACAACAGAATACTGAGGGATTGTGTTAGACGCTAATACTAGAACTCTGTTGCTTGTGTAGTTTTAACAACGCTTACAAGTTTACTTTATTGCTGCATGGGTTTTGTTACATTTCAATAAATGTGCATATTCTGTCTTTCCCTAGGTACTTGCCCCATACATTCTAACCGCGTGGCTACCAAGAGTTAAAATTTGTTACAGGAACACTCTTATCACAGTGCGACTGCACAGACAGGTCCTAGCCTTCAATCCCACAATTAAGATTTCACTAAGAAAAGGTTAATAACTTTAACTTGCTGTATAAGTCTTCAATTAACTTACTACCTCAGGACAGAATACCTGGGCAGGCAACCAAACAGTATCTAACTCAGGCTGCTGCTTACCCTAGTCAGATAATACCTAGACTACAACCTTAGTTCTTGCCAGGTAAGATAGACTCTATCAGGTCTAGTAACTAGCATTAGTGGCCTCCTGCACTTACCTGCAGTATTTTACCATTGAGACCCAGAAAGCTCGTTAAACAAACTCTCAGATAATATGCAAGTGCGTATGGATACATGTGGTCTGTGATACTTTGTTGCCTAGACGTCTTGTATGTGTAAAGCATTAAACTAGGGTAGAGACACCTGGTGCGTGTTAATATTCTAAACGCCATAAACGTATCTGTTGTACTCTGTAATTTGTTTGTCCTAGCAAGCACGCTTTTAAATAAATACAACGCCAAACCTTATCTGGCGTACTCTGTAGAGTAGTCTAATAAGTGGGGGTGTTGCAAACACACCAAACGACAATTCATAGCTGGTGTTCTGCCTTGCCAGTTCAGTATGACTCAATGTACTTTTCAGATGAATCATGTAATTACGCTCGTCTTGCCTATTGTTTAATTGCATTACAACAGAATACTGAGGGATTGTGTTAGACGCTAATACTAGAACTCTGTTGCTTGTGTAGTTTTAACAACGCTTACAAGTTTACTTTATTGCTGCATGGGTTTTGTTACATTTCAATAAATGTGCATATTCTGTCTTTCCCTAGGTACTTGCCCCATACATTCTAACCGCGTGGCTACCAAGAGTTAAAATTTGTTACAGGAACACTCTTATCACAGTGCGACTGCACAGACAGGTCCTAGCCTTCAATCCCACAATTAAGATTTCACTAAGAAAAGGTTAATAACTTTAACTTGCTGTATAAGTCTTCAATTAACTTACTACCTCAGGACAGAATACCTGGGCAGGCAACCAAACAGTATCTAACTCAGGCTGCTGCTTACCCTAGTCAGATAATACCTAGACTACAACCTTAGTTCTTGCCAGGTAAGATAGACTCTATCAGGTCTAGTAACTAACATTAGTGGCCTCCTGCACTTACCTGCAGTATTTTACCATTGAGACCCAGAAAGCTCCTGGGTGGTGTAACCCCGCTCCGCCTCGCTGCTCGGGCTCCGCCTCCCCACCCTGCGCCCTTATACCACCCGCCACCACTATCCCTACATTTAACAGCTCAACAACCACACCTCATCAGCCTTAGAATCTATCAAACTAGTCCACCCATTAACTAAATCTCCTCCCATAATCCCAATATTCAATTAACACTGATCATCCAAATTCTTGGACCCACCTATCTTAGTATACTATCCTGCCTCCTAATATGTCAAAAACAAAGAATCTTTTTATTCCTCTTACACTACCACTTATAATCATCCCTTACTTACTATCTAGCTACGAAAACCTTGAACTCATAGGATTTCACTACCCAAAGGGACAAACTTGTATTGCCCCAAATCTGCTCCCTAACAAACCTTCTCCTCTTTATCACCCTTTAAGGACCCCAAGTACTTACAGTACCTACCTCACCCAACTACACCCAAAGGGCCCAACAACAACACACGGGCAAAAGATACTATATAAACTTCAAAAACTCTTAGATCAACTAATAAAATGTATCACTAAAGATGGTGATATACACCCAAACCCAGGCCCAACCCCTCACCCCAACTCTGTCACCCCAACTTTAGCCCAAAGGTCAACTACCTCCCTTCTTATCTTCCATCTCAACCTAAGAAGCATCAACAATAAACTCCATAACCTCCATACCATGCTAGCCACTCATTTCCCTGATATTATGTGTCTAACCGAAACATGGCTCAAACCAGTCACCAAAGATGAAGAAATTCTTCCACCTGGATATAATATCTTAAGGGTTGATCGAGCAAACAAAAGGGGTGGCGGTATAGCTGTTTTATGCAAAAGTTCACTTAATATCATAATGCATCCTATCCAACCTCCTAAAATTGCTAATGCAGAGTCAATAGCCCTAAAAATATGTTTAAACAACCAAAAAAGTATTAACCTTTTCGTAATTTATATCCCACCTGGGAACAATGTAGAAACTATGGAACAAACATTAAACTGGTTAGCCACTAACTATCCTCAAGAAACCTTTGTACTAGGCGATGTCAACATTGATTGGACCCAGTGCTCCACACAGACTAACCCCATACCCATTAACCTGTATGGATTCTCCCAAAATATAATCTCTACAACAAGAGTAGGAATTGCCCACCAAAAAGAGAGTATACTTGACTGGATCCTTACCAATAATCCCACCCATAAATATACCACTGGGACCCTTCCCAACGATCTTAGTGACCATCTCATCACTTTCATAATAAAACACAAATTTTCTAACAATAACCTTCCCATACACAAACTTGTTAGAAATAAGAAGAAATTTGTATCAACCCAATTTGTAGCTGAACTCAAATCCTGTAACTGGTCTAAGCTAAAAACTTTGCCCCTTGATGAGAGTGTGACATTCTTTACTGACACATTCCTAAAGATTCTGGACACTCATGCACCTAACCGACTTACCAGAACTAAGGTGCGGATAGCTCCCTGGCTAACCAGGGAAACTAAATCCAAATTTAAACTTAGAGATAAAGCTTGGGACAAATGGCGATCCACCAAGGCACCCCTAGACCGTATTAAATTCCAGCAGCTTAGAAACGAAACGAAAAAAGCCAGTAAATTGGACAAAAAGAACTTTTCTGTCACCTCCAAGAGAAACACCAGAACAACCCAAAAAAGTTCTGGGCTGGCTTAAATAATCTCCTCCATCCCGGTAAATCAGGTACCCCTACCCCTGAGACACTTATTGGCAAAAACCCAGAAGACATAGCTAATACTTTTAACTCCTTCTTTACTGAAACTATCCAGTCACTAGCCAATCAACTACCCCCTCCTTCCTCTCCCCTAGCTAACATTTCTGAGGGTACATTCCCCCTCTTTAAATTACAGCCTATCCCCACCTCTTACATCAGAATCTTACTGAAGAAACTCAAACCAACCACCCTCTCGGCAGACCAACTCCCAGCGGAATACTTACAAATAGCAGCAGATGCGATAGCCTATCCTATTCTCCATCCTGATTAATCGAACTATTACCGAGGCCACTATCCCCTCGATCTGGAAAATATCCTACGTCATACCACTCCATAAAGGTGGCTCTCTACCGAACCATCCAACTACAGACCCATAGCAATTTTGTCTCCAATAGCCAAAATCATGGAAAGATGTGTTCATAAACAATTTCTCCATTACCTCACCCTAAATAACCTATTGACCAAATCCCAACATGGTTTCAGACCCCACCATAGTACTACCACCGCCCTCCTTTCTTTTACTGACTCAATTAATACAAATCATAATAACAGAAAAATATCTTCCGCTCTCTTTCTTGACTTGTCAAAAGCCTTTGATATGGTCAATCACCAACTACTTCTCCACACGCTAGAAACCTTCCACTTTGACACTTCAGCCCTCAAATGGTTCCTTGCTTATCTCTCTGGAAGGCAACAGGCAGTCCAATGGCAAAATAAGCTCTCTCAACTACTACCCAATACCATAGGTGTTCCCCAAGGCTCCATACTAGGTCCCCTTCTCTTTTCCGTCTTCATAAATGAACTCTATTCAGTCATCCCCAAAGCCATATGCATCCAATATGCAGACGACTCAACCCTTATCTGTTCAGATGTCACTCTCCCTGCTTTAGAAGTAACAACCCAACACTGCTTTGCTACAGTAGAAAAATGGCTCTTAGAGAGGAATCTCATCCTAAACCCAAAAAAAAACTAAGTTACTACTATTCTTTCCCACCTCAGCTCGTCCTCTAGTGCAACACAATACACAAGCTAACAATACTACCTTCTCCGTTCAGTCTAAAAACGGGACCATAATTGAACCCGATACCAACACTAAACTACTAGGGGTGACTATTGACAACAAACTTAAATTTGACTTGCATATCAGCCAGACCATAAAAGCTGTAAATAAGAAACTCGGATCCTTGTATAGAATCAAGAACTTCCTAACTCCCAATGCTAAACTAACTATCGCCCGTACCCATCTCCTCTCCACACTTCTCTATGCCTCACCTGTATTCTCTTTCCTCAACATATGTGATATTAATAAACTATCCGTGACTTACAATCACATTGCCAGATTTATAACAGGGGCTCCTTATAGAACTCACCACTGCCACAATCTAAAGAAACTTGACTGGTTAGAACTATCCAATCTTCTCAAACTAAACCAACTCTCTGTAGCATTTAAAATCATTAAGGAACCTGACAAAACCCCTTCACTGAATAACTTACTGACCCCCTACTCTAACCTAAGTAGTCTTCACTCCTCCAACAGATCTCTGGTCCAAACCATCAAATCCAATAATATGGGCGGCGATGCTCTCTTCGCCAATACAATAGGAAAGGTTTGGAACTCCCTCCCTAACTACTTAAGACTCACTAACTCCCTCTCTCAATTTAAAAAACATCTTATACAATTCTTTAAGGCACATTGGCTATGCTCATGTGCAAATCCAGACTAGTTGCTAATTGAACTACAGCATATCCTATCCTACTTGAACTAGCTAACTGGGGTTCTCCTCTTTTTTGGCATCAAATAATTCATAAATAAACTGACTACTACCCTATTTAATAAGGACAGATGAATATAAGTGGAGTAAACTCTCCTCCTAGTGTATCCAGAAATAAAATGCAATCGTAGAGATAAATATCAGATACGGAGGAGAGAACACAGCATGAAGTCAAATTCCAATAAACTCAAAAATACCAATATAATAAAACACAGAGTTTATTCGAGTAAGCGCTTTCACCTACTAGGCTTCTTCAGACTCGTAGACAAAATACAAACAGTGGGGTAAGGCTTAAATATACAGATTAGGCGGGAAACGCTAATCATGACTCATCAATGTCAACATATAAATATATTGTTATATTAGTGAAACTAAATAATCCCTATTGTGCATAGCACTACTCAAATAGGAACCATATTACACTAGTGCATACATGGATATATCTTTAGTGCATTTCTTAAGTTAACAACAAAATATGAACTGCACTTGATCTATAATATACAATGTTCCTATCTATTTGGTATACTAAGTACCACATTTAAAAACATAGAAACAATATAAAAAACATTATGTAAGACAACAATTATGTAAGACAACAATTTTAAAAACAATTTTAAAAATAGCTATTAGAATGTAGCCATTCAGAAACTACCATACAGAGAGCTAACACAAAAAATTATGTACCTACTAATATGCCTTGAGTCTTCTCATTCTCAGGAATGGTTTCACTGATAGCTTGGCATTCAGCCCTGGGGGTGCATCGGATCTGAGTTTCTGTGTTTTATTATATTGGTATTTTTGAGTTTATTGGAATTTGACTTCATGCTGTGTTCTCTCCTCCGTATCTGATATTTATCTCTACTACCCTATTTAGTTCGTTCTACTGTAATCAGTTTCTCCATGATCACTTGGAACCCTGCAATGGTGTAGAACTTTTTGAACATAGTAACATTATTGTCTCTTGAATTTGTATTATACTTGTAATTTTGAGCTGGATTCTTTACTGTCTTGTTGATACAATAATCATGCCAAGGAAAGCATAAAGTATGTTAATTTGTTATGCCTTTCATTTATGTACCTGTAAACCTATGTGTTTTCTGTTTTGTCTCTGTGGAGCTTTTCTCCCCGGGCCTCCGCTGAAAATGGACATGTATCCAGTCGGACTATCCCGGTCAACAAATGTAAAATAAAATAAAAAATAAATAAATAACTGTTAAGTTCTTCCAAAATGCCATACAGGAATTTTGAATCATAGCCACAGTATTTGGTATGCTTATATAAAGCATTGTTCTCATCTTTGTTTTTAATGGCATACACATACTCGTATATACGTTTACATAAACTCCTAACAGTTTTCCCAGTATAAAAATTATTACATTTGGAGCAAGTTGCAATGTATACAAGACCAGAACTGCCACAATTTCCTCTTCTATCATGACTGCTCAGGTTTCAAAGCTACCAAAAGAAGGGCAAGAGGACTAGTATTTTTGCCTTCTCTGTCAAGAGATATTGATAAAGTACTTTCATCCTGTTCAGTGTGCAATAATAATAAACCGCATTTGCAAAAAGAGCCACTTCAGCTAAACAAGATTCCTGAACTACCTTGGTCAACATTAGCCACTGACATATTTGAATGGAATAGTCAACATTAGTTAGAGTTGGTAGACTTATTCAAATAGGTTAGGTAGCAGATCAGTCTCGAACCAAACATCCAGTACTGTCATTACTAAGTTGAAATGTCATTTCTCAGTCCATGGTAGTTCACACAAAGTTATTTCTGACAACAGTGCCCAGTTTATCAGTCAGCTATTTCAGAAATTTGCAAAAGAGTGGGACTTTATCCATGTTACCAATAGTCCTGAGAACCCACAGTCAAACGGCCTAGCTGAACATGCAGTACAAGTTGCAAAGCAATTGCTAAAGAGGTCAAAGCAAGACAATACCAAAGTTTTGTTGAATTTGCTTAATCTCAGATATATCCCCCGTGACAATTTACTTGGCTCTCCTGCTCAGAGACTTCTATCTAGGCAAACCAGAACAACCTTGCCTATCAGTTCCAGTTTGCTGGTCCCTAATGCTAAAAACACCAGAGCAATCAAAGCCCAACTACTCAAAAAGCTTTCTTTCCAGAAGTCCAGCTATGATAAAACGAGCAGATTTCTTCATCCGTTGAAAGGAGAAGAGAGAGGATGTAAACGGCGAAAGGTTTTGATGGAATTGGTCAAGTGAGAGGCGTATGTGTCGAGCTGAAATCTTACTTAGAATCTGAGGGTATAGAATACAGAAGAAATTGCAGGCATCTTCTTCCGGTGTCCGAATCAATTTCGCAGCATCATACCTGTGATACAGACTCTAGATCTCAGAGCAACCCAGATGATGTTCCTGTTGAAGGACATGTCTCAGTACCTATTTCCATTCCTGATGATGTCCCTGAAGTTGAACATTCATTAAAGACAGTCCCTATTGCTAAACGCAGTCCTCATTTTTATGTCACATGATCAGGTCATATTTCCAGACCTAGTGTAAAATACACAGCAGCCTGGACATGATTGTTTCACTTGTAATTAGTTCTGTATAATTGCATGTAAAGGATTGTTTCTGTACAATTGCATGTCAATGATTACTGACATTATTACTGTGCATAACTTATTTCTCAAAGAGGGAGGATGTAGATCAGAGTGCATGTTGTGACTTTAAAAAGCATTTCAAAGTGAGGGCACATGCGTATAAATAGAGAGCACATGCAGGCAGCAGTGCCATTTTGAATGAAACCATGCTAGGGCTGGTGACATAGCCATGTTGAAGGCCTTAGACATGTCAAGGAAAATGGAGGATACGAGTTGGCCATTGTTTCTGAGCTCACTGACAGTATTGGTGAAACTTATTAAAGTTGTTGTAGTACTGGGTTTGGGTCTAAAACCATGTTGGGAGTTAGAGAGGAGGTTAATATTTACTAGATACTGAAGGAGTTGTATGTGTATGCATTTTTCAAGGATTTTGGATAGTGGTGAGAGTATAGCAATTGGTCTGTATTTTGAGAGGTCAATTGAGGAGCCACCTTTGTGCAGAGGTATGATATGAGAATTTTTCCAGAGCTTGGGGAATAGATTGGTTAATTAGGAGAGAGACGGGATAAGAGATGGCATCTGCTGCTAGTCTGAGGAATTCATTAGGGAATATGTAGGCTTTAATTTGAGAAGTTTTTTAATTGCACCGGTTTGTATTGGTGAGATGGAAAAAGAATTTCAGTTGGGTACTGATTCTGATGGTGGTATTAGTGGAGTATGGCTGTCATTTTTATGAGGGATAGTATCGAGCAGATGAAGTGTCGGTTAAACTGTGATACTATGCTATCTGAGGTATTCAAATTGGTATGAAATGGTGTAGCAGATTGACTGGGATTTAGGAGCTGTTTTATGGCTCCTGAAAATTTGGGGGGATTTTTGGGGAACATCAACCCCAGTAAATATTGCAAAGCTTACTGAGGTTCCATGTATTGGTAGTTTGATTTGCCAGCATTTGTCATAGCAGTCCTTGAACCTAAACTTAATGATTTTTGAACCCTTTCTTCAGTTTCCTTCTCACACAACAGCAAAGCGATCCATCATTTTTGCATTTCATACACCATTTACCACATGAAGCACACTTCTCTGATCCAGCATGTAAATGATTACACATCATGCGTTTCCTAAGCTTGCATTCACTTTCCTTCTCATTTACACAGTTACTATGGTCAGGTTCATGCTTTTCAGCAAACTTCCAGTTGTCTTTGAGCTTTACCTCACACACATTATTTGCTGTACTCATATTAGCAGTTTGTTTCTTTACAAATTCAGCTTCTCTCGCTGTGTGAATTGCCTTAGTCACTTCTTGCTGCAGAGATTGAGGCAGTTATCACACAGCCCAATACAAATTATTAAATTCACAATTTTCAGAAGTTCATATAAGCCACTTGTCAAAAGCCTTTATAGACTCCCCCTTAGGTTAAACACATCTGTGAAAGCATGCCTTTTCAAGACTAATGCTTTTTATGCACACAATATTCATTGAGTTTACTTATAGCTGACTTGTGTGAAACACTTTGGCCCAAAGAAAATTAATAGTAAATTGTTTCCACTTCTTTTCCCATGGTGTAAAGTACTGTGTTTTATTACCACTTTTGTCAAGTACTGATGTTGTTTGAAGTGTGCAAAGCTCTGCCGTCCTGGTGGCCTGGAGAACAGCTTCAGCAGGAAGCTGTTGATGATCAGGTACATACAACATACAAAATCAGGGTTAAGCTTTTTCTGCTTCTGCTTTGTTTAACCTCTTTTCTCTTCACTTTTGTGTGGGCTATCTTATAACAACCCCCTTTCTGTTGAATGTCAAAAGTTTAAGCATTTTTACTCTAGTAGTTGTATTTTAAATGCAACTCTGTTTTGTGTATTGTGGTCAAGGCCAAAACAAATTGTGTGGAATTTTTTAGGGGAGATGTGTTTACCATAAGCCCACTTGTCTAGTGACTTTGTAGGAGAAAGAACCCTTAAAGCAGCAAAGTTCACAAAGGACTTTGCAACATTTTCATTAATTGCATACACACAGAGGTGTTCATGGCTCTGAAATGCAGATAACTTATCCAAAATCACAGCTCAATGACTTGACAGTTTCCCATCACCAAGGGACTTGCCAGTGCTGCCTGGTGCCACCTGGGTCAGTACCTTCTCTGAAACGAGACCAACATCATATTTCAAAAGGATGAAAACTGCAGGTGAATAGATGACTGGACCAATGCAACTCACACAGCAAGTAAACCCAAATACTGCAATTTCCTATAAATGTAACCATCTCTGAAAACATATTAAACTAACTATAAAATACACTCCAGTTTAAAAGCATCACTGTCCCTGTTCAAAATAACCCTCCAACTCAACAATTCTCCAAACTACTGTGTGGCTGGGGTTTGATATAACAGAACTGCTTTTTGTATATATTCTGTATATATTACTGTAACCACTATGTGTTACACTGTTTCTACTGCTGTACCAATTAATGTTTAATTTTTTTTTTCTGCCTCTATGTTCTTTTCGGAGTTTTCTCCCTGGGCCTCCACCGAAAGTGGGTGCTTTTAGGCCCAGTGGACTTTCCCAGTAAACAAATGCAATAACTAAAATAAATAAATAAATAAATAAATATTTAAACAACATGTTTCAGGAAGCATTTTGCTAATCCCACTTTAAAAAAAAAAAAAAAACAAAAAACAAAGGTGTAACAGAACAAATGAAAATAAGTACTTAATTATAATCTTATTCATGGCCCCTGTGCAGTGTCTAACCCTCTGGCACTGCTGTGTACCGGAATGAATACCGGAGTGAAACCACTGAAATGCATGGTGTTAGTGAGCACAGAATCCTACATGCCCAGCACCACTGCTGCACGTCTACTACTGCAATGATTCCCCCCCGATCATTATGGAACCACAGATGGGTTTGTTTGGTTGATGCGTAATGACTTTGTTACAAACTGCATATGGATAGATGCAGAAGAGGCAACCCAGAACTGTTTAACGTTCATGCAGCAAAATCAAGTGTGAGGCACAGCACAGTCACTTGACTGCCCAAACATCTGTGATTCACATAAGGCTAAATGTGCTAGATTCTCCGTGGTCTGGCTCTATGTATAAAGTACCACGTCTGCGAACCCAGTCCACTGAAATAAATCTCCACACAAGCTGCACCATTGGCAACAAGTAAGTACCAGGTTTAAATCTTCAGTTTGTCACTCAAAGTATTCACTTTCCCTGCCATTGCCCCTTAAATATATGCCGGGGAAGTTTATCATTGTTGATACAAAGAAAGCATAAAAAACATTGTATGTAAAAGTAATCCTTTCAAATTATTTTGTTCAAAAACATTACTGCAATCACTGTCTGAAATGTTATTGCTGTGGAAGAAATTAGATGCAGCATGCTCAGAAAAGCCATTTGTTAAAGTCAACACACTGGAAAATTCCTACGTATAATTTTTATCACATTTCAAAGGCATATTGTGGGTGAAATTACAGTCTTATAAGTAAACATCATAACAATAGAGGTTCAAAAAGATCACTGTTGCAGTAGCCTAAGCTATATGGATTATATCCTGACAGTGATATGCCAACTGGACAGCTTCCAAAACTTAAGGTCACCTTCCACATACCCTAACTGCTGTACATCTTGAGGAGAGCAGTATAAAGCCAGTGGTTAGGGTGTCAAACCTTCAGAGTAAAAGAGGCTAGAGTCCTGACAGTTAGGCATATGCAAAGAAAAATAGAAAATAAAAAAAATGTCTAGACCCTAACAAAAAAAAAAAAACAGAAGTGGGATGGGTGGAGGGTGTTCCTACGACAACAGTGATCTGTTTGAATACCTACTGATATGGTATGTTTCCCTACCCAACTGTACTGTAACCATAATTAGATTACTATTGCAGTAGTCTAATCTGCATTGGTTGATTACCAGAGCTGAGACAAAAGGGTCTGAGTCCCGAAGCACCTGAAGTATAGCCCTAACAAAAACTGCTCTGGACGTAGAAAAATAATCCAATCTGTAATGTTTTGGAGACGTGGTCACAGATGAACAAGTTGCAGCCTCTAGTGTGCTTCTAGAGTTCACCCTTTTTCCAAAAAGCAACAGAAGAAACCAAAACCCTGGTAGAGTGGGTCCTGGCCATACCTGAATTTGACTTGTTATAGTGAAAATAACAAATGACCCGCAGTGGTGGTGCTGCGGTAGCATTGTCGCCTCACAGTAAGACGCTGTCCTGTTCAATTCTCAGCTAGAGCTTCTTCTGCGTGGAGACATGCGTGAATGGGCGTACCTTCGTTGAAGGTTGTGCATCAGGGCTGGTAACTCAGCACGTAAAAATCAACTACCAATCATTAGCGGACCGGAGTTCCTCTGTGGCGACCCCTAACCGGGAAAAGCCGAAAGACACAACAATGGTGAAAATAACAAAAAAGCATGAGACAACAATTAAGAAATTGTCTGTTTTGACACTGATTGTCCCTTCTTACATTCATAGAAAATAAACAGGTGTTGAACTGAACTCCTGAAGGCTTATTCCTGTCAGTGTAGTATCCAAATTGCCTGTGGACAGCCAGTGTGTGTAAAATTCTCTCCCCTTATTTCTTGGTTTTCAAAAGAAAACTGGATGACTAGCCTTGCTCAAAGTAAAATCAGCCATCACTTTAGACATAAATGGTTTGCTCTCAGTTACTCTATTCTTTTGAAAAATGAGACTTGCATAAGAGTTTGTAATTCGGGTACTCTTCTTGCAGAGGTCAGAAGAATGAGTAACACTGTTTACCAAGAAAAGAACTTCAAATCAGCCTCATGAGCCAGTTCAAATGGAAGCAGTGCAAGTGTCTCAGAAAAAAAATTTTGATCCCAAGAAACAGCTGTCCATTGTCTAGGTAGAAAGATATAAAGATCTTCTTTCAACAACTGTTTGACTTCATGCTGGAAATATACAGGCAGATAAACAAGAGATGGCTTAAAGGTGAATCTTTATATAAGAGTAAAAAAGGCCATAGCACAACTCACACAAATATTGCAGAACCAGAGGTGCCTGAGCCTCAAACGGACCCTGGTTCTTACTTTGGCACTAAGTAAAGCAGTGGCACATGCTGTAAATACTGTGATCTGCAGTGTGTAACACTAGATATGTAGGTAATCTCACTCCAGTCCACTTGGGGGGGGGGGTCTTTGTGTGTGTGCACGTGTGTATGCAGCCCCCTGCATAACAAATGGGAATCCCATATTTCAATGGGCCTGCATTTGCATGCAGCAGCTGGAGACCACAGAGATTCCTCACCAGGAGAATCCAGGGCCTCAAACATCTACCCTACACAGATAGGCTAAAAGCCCTGTCCCTCTACTCATACAGACTCCTCAGAGGTGACCTCTGTCTGGTATACAAAGCAATCTCAGACCCCACCCTGATGGGAATGCTGCATATCCACAAGTAACGCTCCACTTGAGTAACCCACACATGAGACCTCAACCTGGTCTGTGACATTATTAGGACTTGTTGGCAGGACAGATTTGTGTCCCAGAGACTCCCCCCTTCTGTGGAATAGACTCCCTCTCCATGTCAAGCAGAATACCCCATTAACCCTTTTTAAGAAAAACCTGGATAACTGGATGGGGAACAGTAAATACACCCCTGGGATGTCACCTGTGTCCTTGTTGGACAGGGGCATCAGGTGCTGACTTGTTGGAACATGGGCCAAATTCTTGGCTAGGCTTGTAAGGGCCTCAGGACCAATAGCCTAGTAACTTCCTATGATCCTATGAACTACAAAATCTTTGTCACTGACCGTTTCTTGTACCAGGTTTCTTAACCTCCATTAATACCTCCAGCACATCTGAAAAAGGTCCCTAAAAGGTATTAAAACTCTATCTTCCAGACAGTGAATTGAAGTTGAACGTTGGTGTATATCAGACAGGCCCTGTTTTATGTGATCAAGTCCATTCTGTGAGGAAGCTTGTTGTAGCTGCCTTTTGCCATTTTTCAGAAGAAGGGAGAACCACTGTCACCTGTGACAAAAGGAGGTCAACACAATTATCCTCCTGTTTTTTAAATATAAGAGAGAGCGGAATGGGTGGAAAGGCATACAGGAACAATTCTGTCCAAGGGAATGAAAAGGTATGTCTTCCAGGCCTCTGTGCAAGGAGTCCTAGAGCAGAATTTCTTTAACGGTCTGTTATGAATAGTGGCAAACAGATCTATTTAAGGAGTTCCCCACAGTAAGATTAATTCCTGGAAAATCATATTTCCATTTGTGAAGGACTGCTCTGGTCCTGATGAGCTTGTTTGCAACAATATTCTGTTCTGACAGAATGTAATTAGCCTGTAGGTTATAGATTGTGATGAGCCGTTAGTTCTCTGGTTACCATAGCTGGTCTGCAAGTGGGGTGGGTCTGGTATTCCTCATTTATGTACCATGTTACTCTGGTGTTGTCTGTGATTACTAGTAGAGGGCCTGGAACCCAAAAATAATTCAGAGATTTGAGTGCATTTATTAGAGCAATTACTTCGACTTTGATATTTAAGTGTTTGTCTGTCCTGGTTGTTCCACAGATCTTGAACTTTCACCCCTTGGAAACAGTTCCCCATGCAAAGTTTGCATCGTCTCAGGTTACAGACTTAGCAGAGCTGGAAAGGAGAAGGGGAGACCTGGGTTGAGAGACAATGCTCCACCCACAAGAATTGCTCCGCCCACAAGAATAACTCCCTTTTTATAAACCCCAGTACTGGAATCTGAAATAAAGGGGTGTTGGTGTTAAATTTTCTTCATGTGAAGTCTGGCCAAAGGAATCATGAGAACTGTAAAGGTCAGGAAACCCAGAATTCTGAGATATTCTCTAGCAGATGTCAGAGACTGAAGAATAATAGAAATTGGTGGTTGTAAAATTCTATTTTGCTCTGTGAAAGAAAAAAACATCATGAATAATGCATCCCAGAAACACTGTCCTGTGAGACAGTATGAGAGATTTCTCTATTTTCACCTGAAACCATAGAAAAGTAAAAGGTTTCTTAACCCAAGCCAGTCTCTTTGCAAAAATAAGGCAGACATCCCTGCAATGGGCTCATACTGGTGACAGGCACTTTGTAGACAAACTGAAGGGTAAGGCAGAGAATCAGAAATGTAAACCACAAACACAAACTCTTAAAATTCTGAAATCTATGATAACCAGAATGTAATGATAAGCATCTTTTAAATTCAGAATTACCAACAAAACTGAGAGGATGAATAAGATATAGACTGTAGAGAGAGCATTTTGAATTTGAGGGCTTTGATGTGAAGGTTTAGGAAAGAAATGTCTACAACAGTTCTCCAGATTCTTTCATTCTTTGGCACCACAAAGATTCTTGAATAAAATCTTTCCCATTTGATCTGGAAGAATGTGTTCTTTAACCCCCAAGACAGCATTTGCTCCAGAGGACTAGGAACCGCAAATCAAGTTTGCCCACTTCCTATAACAAGGACAATTACACCTCCCTCAAAAAAGGAAATATTTTTCTGAAGATGTCTGAAGGAACTCCTAGAACATAGTACATAGTAAACTAGGCTGTCAGCAGATCGGTGCAGTCACATCAGAACCAAACAAATATGAAATGCCATCTGGAAGGAAGATGGAGGAAAGTTGAGGACAGAAGCAACATGATCTTTCATTATGGTAAATAGACATCTTTCATATCAGACATCTCTTCCATCCATCCTCAGCATAGAGTCCCCAACTACCACAAACCTTGGGAGGTCTCAACAAGGATATTCAGGAGGATGGCTGAACCAAAGGATGCCCTGGACCTAGACTGCAGGCCAGTTTGTAGTGACATATGAAGGGATGGACATTAGACCAAGTTGCTGCTGCACAAATGCTAACAATTGAAACTTTAGAGAAAAAGGAAGTCGAAGTAACAATTGACCTAGTAGAATAATCCTGAGGACTGCCAAACAGAGATAGCACCTTCTCGTTGCAATTTTAAGAAATGTGCTGAAGACGGGCACTGTAAGAGAGTTACTTTAGACACTCCTTTATCCAATTTTGCTGTAGAGAAGGAAATAAATGTTAGTCTTTGTAATTTTCTTAGTGCAGTGCAAATAAAATCTGAGTTGTTGATGCACATCCATGAAATGTAGTATGTACTCTCCCTTATTAGAAAAATGGGGAAAGAAAATAGGAAGCTTGATGGATTGATTCTAAGGCTGCCATGGAAAGAAAGGAAGGATTTGTCCTCTGTGATGGTCTGTTCTTGAGGAAAACCAAATAAGAAAAAGAAGAAAAGGCCTTGAAGTTCAGAAACTCTTTGTATGGAAGTAATCACCATTAGAAACAATGATTCCAACAAAGACATTTTAATTCAGCCATGGGTCCAGGTTCAAATGGAGGTCTTGCCCATCCCTGAAGAAGAATAGTAATGTGTTAGGGAGGGACAGGGTCCCTGAGAGGTGTTCAGAAAGGGAAGGTACCCCTTATGAAAGCCTTAGACAACTTTAAAGAAGCAATTGATTTTCTCCTATGTGAAAGCTAAAAATGGCTACTAAATGGTCTTTAATTGTAGAGTAACTAGCCAGGAAATCCAAAATAGTAGGGACAGGAGCTAAAAAAAGGATCTGTATCCCTGCTTGAGACCCAAATCAAAAATCTGTTCCATCTGCTCTTGTATACTTTCCTAGTAGAGGGTCTCTTTGAGGAGTCAAAATGTGTACCACATGAAATGAAAGTCTGGACTGTATAACCATCACACGAACTATTGAAACCATGCAGTCAACTTGAGGGCTTTGGTGTTCAGGTAAGATAGAAGGTCTGGAGCTGGGTCCAACACCCATGGTGGTAGACTCAGATGAGACCAAAAGAAGAGAAACCACACTTGTTGAGGTCAAAATAGGGCAATGAGGATCGCAGCTGCCTTACTCCACATTTCTTTCTGTAGAAACTTTGGTATGAGGAGTGGGAGGATATGCATAAAAGAGAGCTGGGGTCAATTGTGAACCAGACCGATCCTCTGTGGCTCCCCTTCTTGGGGGATTTGGGCAAATTAACTCCTGCAGTTGGTGTTGCAGGGGGTGGCAGACAGATTGCAGCAAAGTTTTCTCAACGGTTGAAAATCTGCTCCACCACTGATAGTTTGAAGGACCACTCCTGAGGCGGAAGAACAGATATGCTCAACTTGTCTACCAATACATTGGACTTCCCCAGGACATACTACCAGAAAGCAGGGAGAAGACATTGCCCACTGCCAAATCCTCATGGCCTCTCAACAGAAAGGGTAAGTGTGTGGTTCCCCCTTGTTTGTTGTGCCATACCACTGACATATTGCCTCTTTGGATGGCAATCACACCCCTAGAGAGGGAATTCTGAAAGGCCTGCAGTGCTAGGAAGACTGCCTTTACCTCCAGGACATTGATATAAAGATTGGCCTTTATTGAAGTACAAGTGCCTTGGAGAGTCTTTCCCAAGAAATACCCCCCCCCCATTTTGGAAGAGTATGTGGTCACTATGGCCAGGGGGGGGTGAGAACAAAAGGTCAATCCTGAGAAACTGTTGGAGAGTCCAGCCACCACTGAATATAGTTCCTACAGATCTGAGTGAGGGACATGGGAAAATTCATAAGTCAGCATCTCATCGACCAGTAAACTGCCAGGCCCCATTGTTGAGGGATTAAAGTGACAGAACCTTCCATCAAGTTGAGAAGGCACAGAATACACCTTGCTGGTAGTTTTTGATGGGGAGTACAGACAACATTTGATGTTGAAAGGTGTGAATCCTCAATTCCTTAGACAGGTTGCAGTTTTGACTTCGTAAGGTTGATATTTATCGCTAACTGGGAACTAATTGCTCTAACCTTACCACCTCAGATTTCTACTTCTCTCCTCCCCCCCTTTTTTTTTCCTATCATCCTATTTCAACAACTTTAACTGTAGTAACTGACTTGTAAACAGCTTATACCACCTACTCAGACATTTTACTTCTGATTCGTTTATGTCTAAACTATTTGTTTTTAGCTTAAATATCTAGTGGTTATTATTTTCTGACATTCCTTTATTATGTTGCTATGTAACTACAACCTTAAAACCGTGTTCTCAATAATGACTGTGTATCTTTAATGTGCCTCAAAATTTTAAATTGTTAACCACAATCAATTTATTTAAGTAGATACCAAGCATAGTAGGGTGGCCCTCAAACGCTTTTACTTGAATTAAAAGAACTAATGCTTTTTGTTGTATTATACTTTGATTTATTGTATTATACTTTGATTAAATGTTAACTGTGGAGCTTTTCTCTCTGGGTCTCTGCTGAAAAGGGGCAATCAGGTCAGTCGGACTAACCTGGTTAACAAATGTCAAATAAATAAATAGATATAAACAAAGGTGGAACAAGGAGTCCCTGGTTGTAGAAGAAGATGGTGCGAGTGGTTGCAAGTTAGTTGCCCAGATAGTGGAACACCTGCAGTCTGAGATAAGCTGCAACTACATCCATATATTTGGTGAACACTTGATGGGCTGTGTTGAAACCAAAGGGCAGGACTCTGAACTGGAAATGACTGGCTCCCTGCCCAAAGTGGAGAAACCTCTTGGGGCATCTCTCCATTTTTATATGATGGTATGCATCCTGGAAGTCTGATCAGTACATCCAGTTGTCCTCCCTCAATAATGGTAGCAGGGACTGAATTGTGACCATCTGGAATTTTGTCTGTTTTATATGGATTCAAGGACTGAAGACCAGAATGAGCCTAAGGTCTCTGTTTTTCTTTGGCACCAAAAAGAAACCTGAGTAGCCTCCAGACCCATGCTGGTCTAGTGGGACCTCCTGGATATCTCATTTGCCTAGCAGCTTTTTCACCTCTGCTTCCTTCCATTGTGTAGTTGAGACATTGGGAAGTTTTCTTGAATAAAGAGAATGGCAAAGACACAAAATTGCATAGCTTCTGGTTATGATTCTCTGCACCCATACATGTTTGCTGACGGATGTTCAGGCCACAGGCTCTAGAGACAAGCATACCAGACTGCCTAAAGAGTGTGGGAGTTGGGCAGCTGTTGATAAGTACTGAAAAGGCCTGTTGAAAAAGAGACACCAAAAGCCTTGATTCTGTGTTTCACCTCTATCAGGGGGGTTGGGCAACATTCATTATGACTATTCTCCCCTCTGCCTCAGGGGAGTCTATTTCTAGAAGTGTCAGGGCAAAGCTTTGAGAGTTGTGGAACCACAGCTTCTTACCTTTGCTCTGGTTTCTGTCCCACAAAAGATTTTCTCTAGAAAAGTGTATCCCAACAGCAGACAAGGTCTTGCACTCTTGCTTGCTTTTGGTCACGGTCTGTTTAATTTTGGGTCCAAACAATGTGAACTTGTCACAAGGGGCATTAATGAAGGGCATCATCAAGTGTTCTTTGAAGTCAGAGACACATCCAGGCATGCCTGAGAACAGTTACTCTGGAGCTTGCTGTTCTCAATGTGCCATCGGATGCACTGGTGCAGATACATTTGATAGGGGAATGGAGGGTAGCCAACTGTGAATCAGCTGATTTCACAGACAAGGACCCAGAGAGCAACTTGGATAGTTCTTTAGTCAAATTCCTCTTAAAACATAACATGAGCTAAGTAATTTGGCACTCTGCCAGCAAAATTCTCAGAACCATACACCCATTTACCAAACCTGTTCAATGCCCTAGACACCCTTTGAGGGGAATGGACAGTAGAGCTTTCTTCAGTGAGCTTTTTCCTGGTGGCCACAACTAACATAGAATCTCCAGCAAGGCCCTTACTCCAGAAGGGACTGTCCTTAGGGCAAACTAGGACTTTGTCAGGTTTTCAGGGGATGAGTTCAACCACAATCTGTTTCCTTTCATGCCTGTCTTGAAACAAGGTCAACCAGCTTGTAAGTAGGAGGGACTACCCAAGAGGTCAATGGACCAGCCCCAAATGCTTTGGGTAATACAGATTCCTCCTGGGAGGGGGTCATCAGTGGATCAACCCCCTTTCTGTCTGAGTAGTTCAAGGATCTCACCAAAGGAAAACAAAAACTGGGAACTCCATTCCGAAGTTGGATGAAGAAATCACTAAAAAACAATCAGCCTGTTTTAGAAGACAATCTTTAATAAATAACATCTAGTGCTTTTGTTCTCCAATTGGAATAGGAACTTCATCAGAAAAACTCACCATATGCTCACCTTACATAGTTAAGAAATCATATCACATAACTTACCTGACAGCACTGTCATTAAACCTATAGCAATCCTGGTTGAGTCCTTTTCTTTATTTGTGCCTTCTTGTCCCTTCCTTAGTCATCTCCCATTTACAAAAGCCAAGAACACCCATTCACAAATGGAAGAGTCCAGCTGCCTCCAGGAAAAAAGTAGTTTGATTCAGCCACTCCTGTTAGAAACGGACTGCAAAACAAAGCTTAGTATTTCCACATGGATGTTGTATCTGAACAAATCCACTACAACCTTGGCAAGTACAAATCACTATTTATTCATAAAAAAATAAGCTCTTTTGTTTCATACAAAAAAAACTTCCTCAGATAAAAGTGTTAGCACCAAAACTTCAACTTTATATACACCCTTTAAAACTACAAATCATTACAAAAGCATACTAAGACACACACCCCATTCCATTCATGATTAAAACTCTTTTTTTTTTACAGCAACTCTACTTAAAATATATTCATATACATATATGCACGTTTATCTTTAAAAAGTTCCATATGTATTCATTCATATTTCAGTAGTTAAGCAAGTCATCTCTCCAATGCTTTAAGATTTAAAATACTACTAATTGAAACCTGCCTGTTCAAAACTGGCCAGCATGTAGCATTCAAGCTTAGCTGCCAGATCAGTTCACATTTTTCTAATAATAAAGACCACGCTCCATAGGATCATAGGAAGTTACTAGGCTATTGGTCCTGAGGCCCTTATAAGCCTAGCTAAGAGTTTAGCCAAGTCAG
The DNA here is from genome assembly GCF_019279795.1 of Protopterus annectens. Lineage (NCBI taxonomy): Eukaryota > Metazoa > Chordata > Ceratodontiformes > Protopteridae > Protopterus > Protopterus annectens. The sequence continues at coordinate 256,091,925 of NC_056728.1, forward strand.
CACCTGACGCCCCTGTTCAGCAGGGACATGGATGGAATCCCAGGGATGTATTTTCTGTTTCCCATCCAGTTATCCAGGTTGTGTTTAAAAATGGGTAAAGAGGTACTCTGCTTGATGTAGAGAGGGAGTCTATTCCACAGATGGGGGAGTCTCTGGAACACAAATCTGTCCTGCCAACAAGTCTTATTGATGTCACAGACCAGGTTGAGGCCATGCGTGCGGGTTACTCGAGTGGAGCTTGACTTGCTTATATGCAGCAGTCCCATCAAGGCGGGGTTCAAGATCACTTTGTATGCCAGACAGAGGTCACCTTTTAGGAGTCTGCATGAAACTGAGTTGAGGGATAGGGCTTTTCTGTGTATGGTAGATTCATGAGGCCCTGGATTCTCCTGGTGAGGAACTTCTGTAGTCTCTCCATCTACTGCATGTGCTTTGTGAAGTAAATGCCAAATGGGGCATTGTACTCAATAATGGGGCTTATAAGGGAAGAATACAGGGATGCTATGACCTCCTTGTCCCTGGATGAAATATCCTTTCTTATGAGGTGGGCCATGTAGAAAGCTTTCCGTACAACGGAAGAAACATGGTGGTCAAAAGTCAGGTTGCTATCAACCTGGATGCCCAAATCCCTCAAGATTGATTGCATGCTTTGAACATTGTTATTAATGTGATCATTTGTGGATACGTCACTCTCCCCAAAGGGGATAATGATGCATTTTTTGGTATTCAGCCTGAGGCCATGTTTCTGGCACCAGTCATTTGTTTGCGTAAGACCCTCTTGGAGAATGTCCACATCACTAGAAAAATTGATGACAGTACCCAGCTTGCAGTCATCTGCATACTTGGTCAGCCATGGCCTACTAGTTTTGGCCTGCATCTCAGAAAGGTTGATTCATCATCATCATCAGCCTCCTTTTTCCCATTTTTTCTACATGGGGTCAGGGTATCGTGTTAATTGTCGCCAACTCTCTTGATTCAGTGCCACTCTCCTGCCTTCTTCAACACTCATACCTGACTGTCGCAGATCTTCTTTCACACAATCCATCCACCTCTTTGCTGGATGTTCTCGTTTTCTCTTACCTTCTTCCTGTCTGTCCTAAATCTTCCTCACCAGATTGTCTTCTGCTTTTCTACACGTGCCCAAACCACCGTAATCTGTTCTCTTTGATCTTTCCTGCAATTGGAGCTACTTTGGCTTCTGCTCTTATGTCATTTCTTCGCCTGTCCCACAGTGTGCATCCTACCACCTTTCTCAGGCATTTCATTTCCATCACCTCTAGCTTCTTCAACTGTTCTGCCTTTACTGCCTAGGTTTCTGTACCATACAATAGTACTGGTTGCACCACTGTCTTGTACACCTTACTTTTCAACTTCTTTGGCATTCTTCTGTCATAGACTACACCTGATACTCTATGCCAGTTGACTGCAGCCCATCTGATTCTATTTTTGACCTCTTCATTCAGACTACCTCTCCCAGATACTTGAAGCTGTTTACCTTTTCCACTATCTTCTCTTCTATCTCTATTCTCAACTTCTTCTGATTTTTCCAATTTGCTGCCATTACTACCATCTTATCTGTGCTTAGTTTCATTCCGTTCTCCTATCCTTTTGCTGAAGCTCTAGTTCCAGAGTCTGCCTGTACTGCCACATCATCTGCATACAGCAGCTTTGTTGATCCGTCCCGTCCAACCTTTGCTAATGTAGTCCATCACCAGTATGAACAGCAGTGGGCTCAGAGCTGAACCCTGATGTACACCCACTCCCACTGGGAACCCCTCATTGAGGCCGAACACTTTTCGTACTTGAGTCATTGGGTCCTTATACATAGCCTGCACTAAGTCTACCAATGTTTCTGGGACTTCAAACCACCACAGTACTGCCAGATCAGCTTTCTTGGGACCTTGTCATATGCTTTCTCCAAGTCTAGGAATGCCCAGATGGACTCTCTCCTCATCTCTAGCTTCTTCTCAAGTATCTGTCTCAATGCAAACATCGGGTCACTTGTGCTGCATCCTGAGCTGCATCCATACTACTCATCTCCCATCTTACATTCTACTACTCGGCGTATCCGTTTATCAATCACCCTCTCCAAAACTTTTATACAGTGTAATAGGAGTTTGATGCCTCTGTACTGCCTACAGTTGTGGATGTCCCCTTTGTTCTTGTACACTGGCACAAGTATACTTATTCTCCACTCATCTGGGATACGCCTTTCTCTCCACACTGCTATTAGTCCCTCAGGATCCATTTCTCCCCTATCTCACCCAACATCTTTATCATATCTGCTGTAATCTCATCTGAGCCTGCTGCTTTCCCTGACTTCATCTTTCTTAGTGTTGTTCTTACTTCTTCTAATGTGGGCTCCTCCTCTTCTCTCATTGTAGGCTGTTTCTGGGGCAGTACAGCTTCTGTGGGGGTTTCTTCATACAGAAGCTGCTGGAAATACTCCTTCCATCTGCCTTTAATGTCCTCTGGACTGGTGAGCAGGTTGTTGCTGACATCCCATATGAAGAGTGTCTGACCATCTTCTTTATCTTTCTTTCTTTGCCTTGCAATCTGATATAGTTCTTTGTGCCCCTTACTGAGTCACTTTCCAGAAGTTGGTACAGTGACTCCGATGCCCTATTCTTTGCTACTGCAACTTCTTTCTTAGCTTCTTTGTTAGCCAACCAGGAGTCCTTACTAGCCTGGTCAGTCTTTTCTGTCTCCCATTTCTTCCTGCACTCCTTTCTTCTGATGACTTCCTGGAATTCTGCATTCCACCACCAGCTTTCCTTATGTACCTTATTTCCATACCTGGCTCAGCCACATATTTTTTCTGTAGTCCTAACACATGCTGTTTTTAGGCACTGCCATTCTTCTCCAACTCCACCTATTTCCTCCTCTTCTTGGAGTGCTAGAGCCCTGAGTAATTCCTTGAACTGCTGTACTTTCTCTTTTGTCAACTTCCAGGTCTTCAGCCTGGTCTCTGTTGACCTTGGAGGCTTCTGTAACCACTGCTTGCAGCTGATTGTGGCAACTAGTGGTTTATGCTGTGGGCCAACTTTCACTGGAGATGACTTTGCAATCATGGATTCTACCCTGGTGCCTTTTCCTTACTAGGAGGAAGTCTACCCGAGTTGCATGTTGACTACTCTTGTATGTGATCTTGTGATTCTCTCTCTTTCTGAACCATGTGTTGGCTACTATCAAGCCATTTGCCAAACAGAAGTCTAGAATGCTTTCTCCTTCTTTACTCCTGTTGTCCCACTCATGTGAGCCCAGGCAGTCCTCATAGCCTGTTCTGTCTGTCCCGATATATGCATTCAAGTCCCCCATTATCCACACCAATTCATGTTGTCCTGCTTTATCTAGTAGGTCCTGCAACTGCTGTCTGAATGCACTCTTTTCCTCACTATCACAACCCTGCTGTGGGGCATAGGCTTAGATTATGAATACTGCCCTCTCGTTACATTGGAGTCTGACTGCCATGAGTCTGTCATTAATTCTGATGATATCCCTTACTGCCTTCTGAAGCCTCTCTCTCACCACAATTCCTACGCCATTTCTAGCCTACCCTCCACCTGAGTAGTAGACTCTGGATCCCAAGCCAAGTGGCTTTGCTGCACTGCCCTTCCATCTCATCTCTTGGATACATAGGGTATCCAGCCTCATCCATATCATCAATGTCAGCCACTTCCAAGCTGCATCCTGTCAGTGAACCTACATTAAGTGTAGCAATTCTCAGTTCATGTTTGGCAGGTTGGTTGGTTTTACTTCCAGCTTTCACTCAACAGAGCCATCCCAGGTAACCCAGGCTGGGCAACTAGACACCAGCCAGCCAATAGCTTATTGACCCCTGGCGTGGGTCAGAGTAGGCGGGGTCATCAACCCACTTTTCACCGGTAACTACCCATGCCCATTTTTGGCAACATTAGTCAACATGACCGAATCACCTAGAGCCATATTTTACACCATTGAGTGGCTAGCCCTGCCACTGTGTGCAGTCTGTGATCCATATTTTCCAATCTTGAGGATACTGGGATACTGCGCACCACAGTAGCTGCCCAAAGTGGTTGGTCTGTACAACTCTCCCCCTATAGGGCACCATGTAGAGTCTGTGCTGCTTCCCACAGCTCCATTCATTAGTGAGTTTGAGATGGAAACACTCAGCATGTTTTTCAGACATGGGAGAAACTCCACGGAGACACAGGGAGAACATGCAAACTCCAAACAGGCAAAAAAGTATATCCCAAATAACAGAGGTCTCAAGACCAAATCCTGGGGGACGCTGCTCATTACGGGACTACTGCTTGAGGTGGCTTCCCCTATTTTGACTAGGTGGGTTCTATCAGTGAGTCAGTTTGCTACCCATCTGGTAACATATGGATTGATGCCTAGTTGAGAGAGTTTATCTATTATGCCCGAGTGGGGAATTGTGTCAAAGACTTTGGCCAGGTCAAGGTAGGCGGTGTGCAGTGTCTTCCCCTCATGGCTTTGGTAACTGTCTCAAAGAAGCCGACCAAATTTAACAGACATGACCTCCCCTTGACAAAGCCAAACTGTGTGGGACTGACTGTTTGGAGGTTACCAATGTCCTTGTTAATGAGGTCCATGATAATCTGTTCCATGGTCTTGCAGATCAGGCTAGTTAGACTGATGGGTCTATAATTTTTGGGATTGGTGGATGCTCCACCTTTGTGCAAAGGAATGATGTGGCTGTCCTCCACTCAGTTGGGACAAAGCTGGTACTCAGGCTTTGGTTGAATTGGGCATCTAATGGTACTGCAAGTTCCTATTTCATGTAGGATACAGCCTGGGATGTTATCAGGTCCCATGGAGGCAGTATTTGTTGTCTTTGGGAGGGCAGTGATGACTTGTTCCCTAGATATAAGGAGAATGGGGCAGGTACTGGGAATGTTGTGATTTACTGATGGGGAGGACAGAGGGGTGACATTTTCCCTGAATCTGTCAGCCAGCAAGTTTGCTATCTGTATGGCATTTGTATATGTGGTGTCCTTGACCACCAGTTATGAACAGATCTGGGTGCTTCCTTTGAGATTGCAGACAGATGTGAAGAAGGCCTTATGATTATCTCTAGTAGATGTGGCCAATTTGGACTTGAAGTTTGCTTTGGAAGATTTAACTAGTGCTCTTATTTGCTTGTTCAGGTTAAGGAGACATTGCTTCCAGTTGGACACCTGCTCCTTCTTGGTCCTGGACAGCAATGTTTTCCTTTTATTGGAGTTTATTTATTGCAGATGTCCACCAGACAGGTTTACTCTTTCTCGCGTAGGCTGATTTAGTCCTGTCCAGTATTCCTGATTCCATGCATCTATATAAATGCTCATATAGTGCTTTGGTTTGGTTTGGCCCATTCCTAGAGAGGAGAAGGGGGCTGTGAAGCTGTTTATACCATCCTTCAGGAGGCTGTAATCAGCTTTGGAGATTTTTTTTGTTTGACGCTAGCTAGAGGGGAGTCGGAGGGGATATTGCCTTCATAAGTGACCGCTTTATGTTTGGTTCTTACCAGGGAGGATGATAGTGCATGGATGCTGCAGTGGTTACCCATGTTGGTTAATACCAAGTCCAACATATTTTCACCTCTTGTGGGAGTATCGACTAGCTGTTCTAAAGCATTTTCATTGACAAAATCGAGGAATCTCTGGGCATTTCTCTTCTGGCATGAGTAGTTCTTCCAGTCTATGTTTGGATAGTTAACATCACCCAGTGTCAGGGTAAAGGGTTGAATCTTGATAGATTCAAAGAGGTCCAGACAGGCAGGTTGGGCATCTTGGTCAGATTTGGGGGTCAGTAGCTAGCTATGATTTTCAATGGTTAACTGCACCTGGAGTGTCTCCTGTGCATCATACTGTTTAAGCAGCCTGGAGGTTTGTATGCCTTTAAATATATATTGAAACTCCACTCCTTTGGCTTTGCTGCCCACAGTTTTGGGTCTCAATGTATGATAGCATGAGTAACCAGGTAAGGCTGGGGTGCTCTCCGCAGCTTTGAACCAGGTTTCTGTGACTGCATAGATGTCAACATTTTCCAGGGTTAGGAATACTTACAATGACTGCAGTTTCATGTTTAGACTCCTAGCGTTTAGCAGCATGACCTTTAATTTGCATTTTGTTGAAATTTTTATGTTGGTAGTTTTAACCTCATCACTTTTCCTAAAAAAGGCACTATGGGGGAGGCAAGTGCCTTTGCCAGAAGCCCAAGTGAGACAGATGCAGGCCATCTTTGGCAAAGTATCATGGTCTGTCGCATAGGTGCCAGAACCATAGAGCGAGGGGGGATGAACACCCTCCCATTATTACAGCTGCAGGTTGACAATTATTCTTCCAGACTGTCTGGAAAATGGAGACCGTTTTGTATTGTCCAGACAAAATTAAATCAGTCATGGTGCACGTTTTCTTTTAACTTAAAAAAAAAATTTTTTTTATTTATTTTTTTAAAGGCATTCTTCTTTAAGAATGCCCTTTGTGTCTGGTCACACAGACACAACAGCTGCATACGTTTTTGTCTTCCGCATGTGTAATTTGAATTAGAGAAGACATTTTCTTTGGACTGTTCAGCGGACGGGACAAGCAAGAGGTTGGTGGGTATGTGCACAGTAGTTTAAAATGACTCATGCTTATTTGATTGGACTCTAATCGCTGTGGATGTTTAGCAGAATAGCATAATTTGGCTTTCGTTGTATGGCTTTATTCAGCACATTCTTGTATGTAATGCATTCTCTAGTTGGGTAATAATAGTTGAATTCTAATTTTAAAATATAAATTTTTTGGCCTTTGGTAAGAGCATGAAATTGTTAGAAGTCACAATATGAGTCTTTAGCATTCTGCTCCCGTGATCTGATCATGATATACTACACTGTTGACATATGGCAAGCATGGTTCCCTCCTGACTGGTTTGGATCTGTTCCAACGGCCAAGTACGAACTGTGTTCCAAAATGTTCACAAGAAGGTTTTATACTGCACTATATAATTCGACATTAAAGTATGTAGGTCAGCAAACATTCACTTTAACTTATTTCTCCTTTTATTTTGCCTATTAAGACCATAGCAGTTCTTTAGTTTGGTGTCACTCATTAAACTTAATTTATTACAGTTTGACTCATAATTTATCTGTACAGAGTATCAAAGGATTTAAGCTGGATTTTGCAGAAAACAAGTTTACATGAGCAAAATAAGAATATAATAAAACGCAGAATATATAATATTTATGATGAAGTCATTAACTTAGAATAGTTAAACAAAACTAGCTTTGCTGTGTGAAAAAAAAAATGTTCTTACTTAAAAGTATACAGTACTTGGTTGCATTGTTTTTTAAAAGCACATGTAAGAGCTGGCTCCTAAAATTCTGCATTACCACTTCTCTATATTTTTTTAGTGAAACAATTCAGTTTCAGCCATCTGACAATGTTCTGATATTACAGCATTCATGTTTGTTTATTCATTTATTTACTAATTTGTATACTCATATAGTTGGAGGTAAGTATATATGCAGCTTTTCTCCACAAATTAAATACTTAAGTACATCTGAGAGGTAGCATTCTGATGATGCTCAATTAGCTATTTAAGTAATTAACAAAAAGGGTATACATCTTTTGAATTTAGGCTATTATGGTGACTCATCTTTTCTAATTAAAATACAAGTAGGTAAATACTGTAACCTGTACTTCAACATTGATTATTGTTAATTATACTTTGGCTCCATGTTCATGGAAATATTTTTTTTTACATTTTGTATATCCTGTTTGGTTGATTGCTTTGAAGAACACATACCAGTATTGACTATACCTTATACAATTAAATAATATTGAATCATACAGTTGAAGAGCTTGCATTCTATTTGTTCATTTTTTTTGTTTTTCTAGTTCTGTCTCAAAATTAGTGGTTTGATTTCTGCAGATCTTAAACACTGACACACAAAATTTGGCACATTTAACATCAAAAGAAGTAATGCTTCCCACCACTATTTTGTAAAATGCAGAATTTGACATTATATGCGTCACGTCTTTTACTATATTTTATTCTTTTTTATGGTCCACTATGAGACTTCCTTAATTTGTTCCTTATAGAAGTGAGTCAGGCATCTCCAGACTTGGCCAGAACCCTGTGGCACATTCTTCCCTGTCTGGGGTGCCCCATTAGCTCATTTGTTCCATTTTTTATGTAACACAAGCAGTTTATTCTTCAAGGGCAGCATGCACTGAATTTGTAGATGGAACACTGAAATACAAAGTTGTTTGCTAGCAGCAACATTTCATTAGTTACGGATCTCTTTATGTGGAATTATTCAGATGACTTTTACTTCTGCAGAGATTGTGCATGTTGACTGATATGGGTGGATTCGAATGACAAAAGTTTGAGTGGCCGTTTATGGTTGAAATGTTCTGAATTGGGCAGTGTTGTCATTGTTGGCTCATGTTTTGTTTCATTGTTTACTGGAAAAATGTTAAAAACTATAAAAATTAAAACATGCTCTAATAAGTGGTGCTGTATTATACAATGGATACAATTTAATTATTATGTATTATAATTGAATACAGTCAGGAAGGTGAATCAAAGAACTTTTGCATGGTCTTAAAAATTTGTGCAAGGGGCCTGTGATTTTAAAACGGGCCAAAGGTAAACTTAATCCGCCACTGGCCAGATACATTTTCTATAAATGTGGGTTTCAGGGGATGTGAGTTTCAAATGCAGAAATGTTTTAATGCTAAGCCTGTTTTCATTGTGAGACTGTATTGCTTTGTTAAGCTAGCAGTTCCGTCAAGAGAGAAGGTAAATGTGTGTGTGTGCGCGTGGTGGTTTGGTTGAAAAAGACGGTAAGTGTCTGTGTGTAATTTAAATCATTCATTTCTGTATGAGACAGAGTGTGTGTGTGTATGTGTTTCCCTTTTTAGATCACTAAGTGCTCCTCTTACCCTCCACCCCCCCCCCCACCAGCCTTCAACAGCTTCTGACACCGCCGGTCTGTCGATCATATCATCCCAGGCTATCGGGTACTGGATCCCCCTGGAATGACACCAGACACTAAGCAAATTGTTAAAGTCAATCATTTTCTGTTTGCATTGAGGCATCATTCTGGGTGACGGCAGAATGCTGCTTAAGGCTAGGGAAATACCCACCTAGGACACAAACTCAGTGAGTTCAATCATGTCTCTCTTCATATAGTCCAGGGAGGTACATCTCAAGTCATTCATGCCAACATGGATTATGACAAATTCATAACAGTACCTGTTGTTGAGAGACTTGAATGCATACATGATATGGTGGATTCTGCCCCCTGATAGACAACTAACCATGACTTTCTCCTTATCCAGCCTGGTGAGAGGCACATCTATGTCTCTGCAATGGAGTCTCCTATGACTAATATGATGGGTTTATGGTTAAGCCTTAGTGGCTGTGAGAGACAGGTGTATTAACTATGCGTGGTATGTGATGTGGAGATTGTGTGGGTTTTTGCCTCGGTGGTCTCCTTTGTTTGGGTATATTTTTTTGAGGACCTCCACATATGAGGGTGGGTGTTGCGTAGGTGTGGGTTGTGCTTGAGGTGTAGTGATTGTGTTGACAGCCTTGTGAAGGAGGCAGCACAGACTCTAGGTTCCTAATGTAATTGCATCTCTCTCAAATTGTGTTCCTAGGTGATAGTAGTAGATGGTTGGCTGTGTACGAGGCAGTTGCTACATTGTCTCAGGGTGCTCATATCAATCAGACTGACAGGTAAAACTGTAGGAAATTGTTCATCCATATTTCTCAGAATCTGAGGGAGAAAGGCCAGGGAGGACTAAGGGGTAGGCTTAATGCCCAAGTGCTTAAACCAAAACTAAGAGACTTAAAATAACACAATTTAAACAGGCTATAAACAAGCAGTAATAAATTTGACAGAAAAGATGCAATTGAACACTTTAGAGAACAAGTAGCAGAAAAAGCAAGATGAAGTAATACAGTAAGAGGGGGAAACAAAAATACAGTAAAAGCAGCTGAATAAAGTGAGAGAGGAGGAACAGAGGATAATTCAAGGTTAAGGAACTAAGGGGTTTGGCCTTTCCCAAATGATCTCTATATTAGGTAGAATGAGCTAATGAGATGGGACTGGGAGGAGTGTCCTAGATCAAATTTACAGTAGGGGCAGGCAAAGGCAAAAGCCACCAACCTTAAAAACACAACAGCAGTTGGATGGTAGGGTGGGAAAAATTGACCAGAGGTCAGCAAATCTATAAATGCAGACACAGAAAAGTAAATAATTCAGTGAAACAAATACATAAAACCAGTGCAGTACTGTTAAGCAAATAAATTAAAACAGTACAGTACTGACAAACACTGAACAGTTAAAGTGCAAAAAATATAGTTATGTGAGCTCTGTAATTCCAGATTGTTTAAGAAACACTCTCAGTCAGGCAAAATGGAGCTGCTAGCAAGATAAGCAGAAATTCACACAAAAGTCATATTTTTTATACCAGCAAGATAAAAGACCCTTCCAAAGTCACACCTTGAGGCAATCAGATAACACAGAAGCAGTTTGACCAGTTTTTCCACCTTGGAATGAGGTTACCACAAAACTCTCTACTGCCACAGAAAGCTGTGAAGGAGCCCTTGTCCATCCCTTTCATTTAGCTGTAAAGTTAGTAGCAAAAGAGTATGAAGGATCAAACCATGGCAGAATAAAACATAGATTGTTTAATAGTAGTAAGCGGTTTCGTAGCACCTTTGTTGCTTCATCAGACAATTCAAAAAACAAAATCACACCATATTTAAAAATAATTCAACCAATAAAATCACTCATCTCATCTTCTATGCAATAACCATAAAATTACCTGTCATAAAATAGATCTAATGCATCAATAAAAATACACTTACAAACCATACTAATATATGTAATATAAATATATACAGCCTATTTATTCAATTCCCTAGCCTATAGAATGGGTTTAATACATATTCTATCATTTAAACCCCTCCGGTTGTATCCCTCATTCTAATAATCCATTTCAGCTCTGATGTTTTCGTCCCATTTCTAGTGTCCCCTACCCATTCATTTGGTATATGTTCAATCACTGTAAATTTAAAAGAATGTGTTGGATCATTCTGTTTAACATGCTTGGCCAATGCATTTGTTTCTGTCTATTAATATTGTACATGTGCTTTCTAATCTGGTACCTAAACCTTCTGTACATTTTACCAATATAGAAAGACAGACATACCTGCCAATAAGCCAGGTAAACTACATGCATGGAGTCATATTTAGCATGCACTTTAAAATCCATTACCCTACCTGTATCAGGATGTGTAAATGTATTAATACTGTCAACCAAATGACAAAAATTACATTTACTTGGTGTAGTACCTACATTACCTACATCTATCCTAATAATGTTATCAGACTTCAGATAACATAACATTCTCTTAAGTGATTTTTTTTATTTTTGAAAGCAAATCTTGGTGCATTCCCTACTATTGACCTAACCTGTTCATCTGTACATAAAATACGCCAATTTCTATTAAAAACATTATGTAATAACTTGATATTACTAGAATAGGTTACTGGTACTCTCAACATCTCTTGAATTTCATTTTTATTGACTTGCACCTGATTATCAGAAAAATAAAGCTTTCCTTGACCATCCCTCATGAAAGGTATCTGCTATAAAGCACCATCCACTTCCTTTATATTATAACCCCTGGCTTTAAAACTATTACTCAAATGTTCCAGTTCCCGGTGAAAACGTTTATTATTAGAATTCAATCTGGAGGCTCGCAAGCCTTGTCCTTTAATTACATTCTTAAATATGTGAGTGAGATGTATACTTTGCCTCTGTAAATATGTATTCCTATGACATTTCTTTCTAAATATTATATATTTATAATATTAAACTCCCCTTCTGTATTCCTTAGGACCCTCACATCCAGGAACTTTATCTCATTAAACAAGCTACAGCAAGTGAACTTTAAAAAACTCGTACTGCTATTCATATGCTCATGTAATATCTCAAAAGATGTCTCATCCCCATTCCAAATTAAGAATAGGTCATCCACGAATCTCCAGTAAAACACCAAACATTAAGGGAACCTTTCAGTCAAGAGATGCTGCTTCTACCAGCTGTCCATCATGATGTTGGCATAGTTGTTGGCACATGATATGCCCATAGCTACGCCATCCATCTGTCGATAGCTATTATGCTCAAAAATGAAACCATTGTTCTCTAATATTATCTCCATAAATAGGCACAGCAAATCTATGAACGTGGCCTCATAATGTCCATCATCAATAAGATAGTCCCTTAGTAAGTCAATACCTACATTATTCTGTATTATTGTGAAGAGGGATTGTACATCAAATGTAGCTAATCTATAGTCCTCACATACATTATATTCCCTAATAAACTGAAATAAATCATTTAGTCTCTCTCAATATGCATTTATTCCTAGCTAAAACAGGCTTCAAATATCTCTCAACACATAAAGGGATACACAGACACTATGAGTCTCACAGGGGGATGTATAGGGTGTTTATGAATTTTAGGGAGTCCCTGTAGTATAGGAATAATGGGCTCATCTACTACAAAATATTTAAATCCAGGGTACTTGTACGACATAAAAGTCATATAATGCATCATAAATTCTTCTAATCATATTGTTGATACATGTCCTGTTTTTTCATATACATCAACATCATTAAGCATCCATGTCATTGTGTCACAGTAACATTTTTGATCCACTACCACAACAGGTCTCCCTTTGTCAGCAGGTCTAATAGAAATAGTAGCATCATTTTGTAATGCTTCCAAAGTTGACCTCTCATCTTTATTCAAATTATTAAAACATTTACTCTTAATCCTGTTGTCAAAAATTTCATATATTTCCTGTTCCCACACTTTTTCAAATGTCTCTACAACAGAGTTGTTAACGGGAGCAAACATACTTTTCTTACAGAAGGTTTCAGCCTTCCTTGTACCACATGCTTTATTCCCATATTGTATTTTACACATAAGATTTCATATAAAAGTCTTAAGCTCAATGATACTACCTGTTAAAGTACTTTTCCCCGCTGGTATAAATGTCATTCCTTTATATAGTAGTTGTAGTTCATATGATGACAAATGTTTAGAGGAAATATTCCACACTAATGATTTGTTTGTTGCCATATCTTTTTGATTGTCTTGTTGTTCCCTTGCTCTGGCATCGCCTTCATCTTCAGTCTTCCCCTGCTGCTCGATCATTGCCATTTGTTGGCCATATGAATGGGAAAAGGGAGTGTAATCTCATTTCGTGATGCATTTCCAGCCACTGTAGATTTAGACATGGCATTAATGACTAAATTAAGTTCAATAGAACTGTTATTAGTCTTTTCATGAGCATCTCCCCCCATTACACTCGGCAAACAAATTGTATTCAATACAGACATTTCAGTAGCTGCAGGAAGTTCCGGAGTGGAAGTAGTACTTATTACCTCCCTTCTTAAAGGCACCTCTACTACTACTGCATTACCTGGATTCTCATTAGGAACCGTACCTTTATATCTCAGCCAAGTAAAAACATGCCCTTGAGCAAAATCATTAGAGTCTCAGTCTAATTTCTTCCATTTTTGATTTTGTAGTTGCCTTTCATACAAAGCGACCGACTCAATGATCTGGTTGAGTTTTTCATCAAGAATCTCTGGCGGAAACTTATCATACAGCTTTGTCTGCAAGCTGTTTGCAACAGATATCAGTTCATATTCTTCTGGTCTAAAATAGTCCACCAATAGTTCCAAATCAATGAAACTTAGATCAAGATTTAATTGTTGCCATTTGATCAAAAGTTCCTTGTTTGTATCCCCATAAGTGGGCATTTTTAAAACCCGAAGTGCACGAGGTATGATACGCTTCTGTAGACAGGCTTCAAAGTGGTACCTTTGAGCTTGAATCCTTTTTAACTTGCATCTCATTTTCTAATTTCAGTAAGCTCTTTCCTAACATCGAGAAGTCACAGTCACTTTTTCATGAGGCACATGGACAGGAACCTCCAGTTGTAAAAGAGGGTTCTCATTTCATTCAACAAACACAGAGAACCTCTCATGACATTTTCTCCATTCTCCAGTCAGTCTCTGAGTATAATCCAATTCAGGAACAACTAAATTCCCTTCAGCCATGTTCCAGTACTGTTCAAAAGTGACTAAAACACAGGAAACAATAAATGGTCCAACACATAACGCAAAAACCAGTAAAAGTGTGTGAAAGACAAACCACGGCAGAATAAAACATATATTGTTTAATAATAGTAAGCATTTTCAAAGCACCTTTGCTGCTTCATCAGACAATTCAAAAGACAAAAGAACATATTTAAAAACAATTCAACCAATAAAATCACTCATCTTCTATGCAATAACCTTAAAGTTACATGTCATAAAATAGATCTAATGCATCAATAAAAATGCACTTACAAACCATACTAATATATGCAATACAAATATTAACCTATTTATTCAATTCCCTAGCCTGTAGGATGGGTTTAATACATATTCTATCATTTAAAGCCCTCCCTGTTGTAGCCCTCATTCTAATAATTCATTTCAGCTCTGATGTTTCCGTCCTATTTCTAGTATCCCTTCCCTGTTCATTTGGTATAATATTTTCAATCACTATAAATTTAAAAGAATGTGTTGGATCATTCTATTTAACATGCTTGGCCAATGCATTTGTTTCTGTCTGCCTATTAATATTGTATACGTGCTCTCTAATCCGGTCCTTAAACCTTCTGTCCATTTTACCAATATAAAAAGACAGACATACTTGGCAATAAGCCAGGTAAACTACATGCATGGAGTCACAGTCAGCATGCACTTTAAAATCCATTACCCTGCCTGTATCAGGATGTGTAAATTTATTACTACTATCAACCAAATGACAAAAATTTAGCGGCAAAGGTGCTGCGAAAGCACTTACTACTATTAAACAACCTGTTTTATTCTGCCGTGGTCCTTCACACTCTTTTACTGTTTTTTGCGTTATGTGTTGGACCATTTGTCCATACTATTCTTATTGTTTCCTATAGCTGTAAAGTTTCCAATAAAATACAATATGACATTTTCTGCACAGTGTTTTAAAAGGGCATTTGTCTCTTTTTTTTTTTTTAATATCTCTCAAATGTTCATATTTAAGTGACTTACTTTTCCTGTCAGTTTTACCTATACAAAAACATGCACAATAGCAGCATAAGGCACAGTACACCACCCTTTCTGACAAACAAGAATATTTTACTCGCAGTTTCACCTTATACCCATTAATGGTTACTTCTAAAGCCTCTATTACTGACGAACAATATGAGCAAAAAGCACACTTTTTCATAGTACCATTGGTCTATGAAACCTCCTGTTTCTCAAACACATTTTTGGCTGGCCCCATCAGCAGAAAATCATTTCTGCCACTTTCTTGTTGAGGGACCACTCGTGAGGTAGAAAAATGTACCTGCTCAATTTGTTTGCTATCACGTTGGATTTCCCTAGAATGTACATTGCTATGAGAAAGCAGTTGGATGAGGTCGCCCATTGCCACACTGAGTGCTTCTCAGCACAAGGAGTATGATCTGATCCCTCCTTTTTTTTGTTGATGCACCGAACTACTGACATATTGTCCTGAAAGGCCTGCAATGCTAAAACCACTGCTCTTGTTTTTAGGACATTGATATGCAAGTTGGCCTCTTTGGGGGACCAAGTGCCTTGGACTGTTCTGTCCAGAAAGTGCCGCCCCACCAGATCTGGGAAGAGTCCGTAGTCAGTATTGCTGTGGGCTAAGGGGGAATGACCTTGTAGAACTTGATCTGATTGAATCCACCATCAGAGATAGCTCTTGCATGCTTGAGTTATCTTTATTTGTGTTGACATGCTGTTGAAGAATGAACCATTGTGTTGCTAGCATCCACCTAAGAATTCTCAAATGAAACCTTGCTAGAGGAACTAAAAGTATGGCAGCTGACATTGACCCTAAGGTTTGAAGGATCAACTGGGCTGGAATACTGGTAGTACTGTGAATTATTCTCCTGACTTGGAATCTTATAGACTGCACTCTTGATAGAGGAAGAGAAGCTGTCACATTTGTCGCATTGAAAACCGGTCCTATGAATTCTAAAATTTGAGTAGGTTGTAGATGAGACTTGCAATTTATGGTTATCCCCAATTAGGAACAAATGTGAAATACCTGATTTATAGCTCTTATTAGTAGATGCCTGATCAGTGTAGGGAATGAGCCGGTCATCTAGATATGAAACACCTGGAATCCTTGCAGTTTCAAGTGAGCTGACACTACTGCCATACATTTGGTAAACACTCTGGAGGCTGTGCTGAAGCCAAAGGCAAGTGCTCTGAAATTATAGTAACTGGTGCCCAGCCAGAAGTGTAAATAGCTTCTGGATTGTCTGTTCACTTTTAAGGTCTAACAGAGAAGGAATCTCTGGACCCCTGATATTGTGGGCCTCCTCTGCCACAGGGTCGGCAGTGTCCATCTGAGTCCCCCCCCCTCTGCCCCCAGGGGAACTTTCTTCATGTGTGTCCTGGAAAGGACCCTGGGACATTTTGAACTACATGTTTTGACCTCCTCATTGATTCCTAGAAAATTACCTTTGAGGGGTCAAAAAAAGTATGCTCACTTCTCACACCTGGATAATGTGTTCTTCACTATGAGGCCAAACAAAGAACTGCCATGAAAAGGAGCATTGATCAACAAGGACTTGAAGGGCTCCGTGAAATCACACAAGTGCATCCAGGCATACACCTCCTAATGGATCTGCCTGAACTTGCTGCTCTTGAGGCTCCTTCAGCTGCATGCGATATAAGCATCATGGACAAATTTGAATTGGATTGGAGGCTAGCCAACTGAGAGGCCACAGATGATTGGGCCGCAGCAGTAATGGTTCCTGAAAGAGAATTTGAAACTTCCTTGATCAAGTCCCTTTGCAATCTAGTAAAATGTGCCAAATAGTTCAGTGACCTAAGAGCAAAGGTCAATGAAACCTAGACATGCTTCCTAAATCTGTTCATTGCCCTAGACTCCCTGTTAGGGGGATGAACAGAGGAACTTTGTTCAGCAAGTTCCCTCTTAGTGGCCGCCACCATGACCATAGTATCCATGGGCTCCCCCTTACCCCAAAATTCCTTCCCTATAGGTGGAGCCAGACTCGTGTGTGGCCTCTTATGTATTGGCACAACTGAGTCAGGCTCCTTCCTCACCCACCAAGAGACCAAATCAATGAGCTTGTTGGTGGGAAGAGTAACCCAGAGGTAGATGGGCCAGCTTCAAAAGTCTCCAGAAATACTGAATCGTCCAATGAAGGGTTGCTGGGGGTCCAACCATCTCTTTGTTTCAGTATCTGAAGGATGCCTCCAAATCAGATGTCTTCTGGAGGTGATCTTGGGGACCCCTTAACCTTACCAAAGTCTGTATCCTCCGTGACTGTCTCTTGTGGAGAGTCCAAGTGCCTCCTCTTGCACTTTCTCTTCTTAGGGACTTCCTTAGTGGGATGTTCCAGGGAAGTGTCAGAAGAGACTATGAAACCCTGCTGGGTAGTTTGGAGGTCTCAATCTGACTGTCCTTGTGGAGTCAAATGATGAGGCTCCCGGCGCAGACACATCTGGGAGCTGGATTGATTCCATCAATCCTGTCTAAGCAGAAAATTCCATTTTTACAACCTCAAAGGCAGACTGCCCTGGAGAAGACCCTGGCATTGAGAAAGCAGGCTTCTGGAGCATTGTCCCCCTCCCGCTCCGAAAGCAATCTCTCCGAGGAGGAAGTCAGAGCCAAGCTGTCCAATGCCAAGATCACAAGGTGCAGAGAAGGCTCCAACATCTTAAGAGGATCTGATAAGGAAAATTTGTCTCCGAGAGTCCTCTGGATCCAAAGATGTCTGACTGGGGCACTCAGCTTCAAATCCGAAGATAGGGTTGTCTTCTGATCCAAGTTAGACAGACCTGGAAGACTTAGATCCAGGAACTTTGAAGCAAGCAAAGGGATCAGAGGAGTCTGAGGTGGTGGAGTGGTCAATGAATGGACCTCCTGACCAGAAATGGTAGGAGCCGGTAACACACACATCTGGATCTGTGCAGAGAGAAACTTCATCTGATCTGCCTCTTCTTTATTCAAACTCCTGGATGAACGAGATAAGCCCAGGGCAGGTGACTTTGTATGGCACCTTTCCATAAAGGGAGAAGGAAGCCTGAAAGGCATAGGATCAACTGATGCAGAATATTGGGTCCATGGCAAGACTATAGGATCCAGAGTTGTTGGATATTAGAATGTAGGATCCATTGACCTCTTTTTCTTTGGATCCAAGGGGGAAGAGGTTTGAAACCTCCTCAAATGCAATTTAGACCTCTTTCTGGAAGGCTTGAAGATGGAGCCGAGGTAGTGGATGTAATCAGAGACTTCAACTCCTTAGACTTCACTGAAAGAAATAGTAAGCCTTTCAAAATCAGCTTACTCTTTCTGTCCACAAGTGCTCTGGGATTAAAATTACGACAAATATGGCAATCCTCCTGCAGGTGTTGTGGACCTAGACAATAAATGCATAGTGTATGGAAACTGGAACTAGTTAACTTATGCCCACACTTTCAGCATTTTTTAAAGCCAGAAGAACCCTTCTCAGCCATACTAAGATAACCACAAAAAGAGAGTTTTTTAAAGCAAAAGTTAGACAGAAAAAAATGGCATATTGATATTTTTACATGCTGTGTATTTTGGTAAGTGGGAAAAAGGCTACCAATAATGGTATGAAGTGGTATGTTAGCGTACGAGGGTAAGTGATAAGTAACAAGAAATAAAGTCATAATATAAAAGCATTTTGAAGAAAAAAATTCCACGTATCTGCCTAAATAACAATTGAAACTTGAGGGCTACAACTGACTATGTCTTAAGCGAAAAGCGGCAGACCATATCTGGGGTATGTTAGGAGTTGGTGCATTATGGAAAAGGAAGAAGCTCGAGAGCTTTTTGGTTACTACGAGCTTTAATAACAGCCGAGTCGGATCCAAACCCAACAGTTGAGGATAGAATGAAAATTGACAACATAAGATCGGTGATATATAATCAATCTCCAAGGAAATCTCCAAGAACAAATGGTATTCCTGTGGAAGTTTGGAAATTAGGAGGGAAGAAAGTGAAAAAGATCTGGAAGATTTTGTTTAATACTATTTTAAAAGACAGGAACCACCAACATCTTGGAAGAAAGCCGTAGCAGCTGTGTTACTTAAAGATGGCAAAGACCCTTCAGCCTCAGCTTAATATAGACCCATTTCAATTTTTAACCACAATTAAGTGTTTATGTCCATACTTAAAACATTCGAAAAGTGTTGCCAAAATTGTGGATCTTGATGCAGAAAAGACATTTAACAGGGTAAACTGGGATTTTATGACAGGGCACTGGAAGTACTTGCATTCCATGATACAATAACAAGGTTAATTAGAAGGAGATATGATAGATCAGAGGCAAGAATTAAAGTGGAAGGGTACCTCTCAGATAAACTGTCTTTGAACAGAGGTACCAGGCAGGGGTGTCCTCTTCTCCCTTTACTTGCTCTATATTTAGAGCCACTGTGAAAAAAATAAGGGACTTAGAAATACAAGGATATAATTGGTATGGTAATCAAGAAAAGTTGCCTTTACTGTTTTGTACCTGATTATTCAGTGCAGTTGAACATTTTGAGACAGTTTCAAGTCTTTTTATGTACCCACACATGAATTGGTTCAACAGTATCCATATTTATGGGAACATCAGGTGAAGTATTTAGGACTATAAATTTAAAGAGATTCTGTTATGGCACCTAAGGATATGTGGGAAGAGACTAAACATAAGATAATATAAAAATTGAGAAAATGGAAACACTTCTTTATTGATATGGACAGAAAAATACAAGCAGTGAAAATGATTTTAGTCCCTTTAGTCTTGTATATGAGTCAGGCATACTTTTATCAGCCCAAGGAGAGGTTGTGGACAATAAAGAATTGAATGAATTTATATGTGAGGGAAAGAGGGCAAGAGTTAAGTGGGATAAATTGATCCTCCCAATAGAACAAGGTGGTTTAGGATCACCTGATTTGATGTGATATTTTAGATCTACACAGTTAAGATTCATATATGTAACACAAGCAGAAGGTTATAATTCAAAATGGAAAGGGATGATGATGATGAAGCAGTGGGGAAATTCGAGAGTGAGAGGGAGATTTTGGATGCAGATCTTTAAGAAGAATAACAACCATACAAAACATCATATTCATAAAGTAGCAGAAAGTATGCTAAAAACTAACCCAGTATGAGAATGGAGAAAGGAGATTTTGCTAATAGGAATGACTGTAAGTAGGGGTACAAAAATAGGCAAGAGGGGGATAGAATTTACTGGAAAAAAATAGCAAAGGAACCACAATATTGGGAGCAAATAACTCAAGCAAGAAAGGTAATAAGAATGGGATCAGACCAAGATGACATTTGGATTGTAGATTAAAGACTGTCTTCCCTACCGGGGCTTAATCTCAGGGAACAGGCAAAGAGAAAGGATTAGTGGAATTTTAAGTGAAAGGCCTGCTCTGGTAGCATTTTTAGTCGAATCTAAAATATAAACAACTGTTAAAAAGGGATAATTTGTAGGGAATACATAATATTGCATGATAACTGTAAGAATCAATCATAGGAGGTTAGAAAAGACTGGGAGGAGAGACTGAAAAAGCAATTTACAAGAAAACCACGGGTCCAGAATGTTTAGGTGCTTTGCTTGGAATTGTTTGCATATGCATTTTTAAACCCCAAAGCAGACTTCGAAGAATTTTCCTCAGGTAGATATCAAATGCTGGAGGTGTGATGGATTAGAAATAGGTAACTGGGAACATAGTTTTGGGAGTGTAATTAATTGGCAGATTTTAAAAATTCCCTACAGACTACTCCATCAGAAATATTGAGTGAGCAAATGGCAGTAACTAAGGAAATGATTTTTTGAGCTGAGATACAGGATCTGAATTGCCTAGACACAGTAAGGCCTTAACTTTAATTTTGTTGGCTGCCAAAAAAGCAATTATTAGGAAATGGAAATCAAAGTCTACATGAGCTGGTGAATATTTTTATAAAAGAACTAGAAGAGATATGTTTAGAAAAAGGAAGGAACAAATTACCTGAAAGTAAATGGAAATTGTGGGAACAATACATGCAGAATAATGTTCAGGAGGAGGAGTGAGGTTTAAGGTATGACAGGAATTCAGCATTTTTTTGTAATGATGAACTGATTAATAATAGCAGCAAAGAAAACATGTTGTGATATTTATTGTATTCAAATGGAAAATGTTAAAAATGGTTTGTTTTCTTTTCTGTTAATATTTGCCTAGTTATTAAATGATAATTTAATAAAGGAGTTTAAAATAACATATTAACATGTTCCTAGTTACAAACATTATATTTCATGTTTTTGCATAACTATCATCAATGCAAAATTACATAACTCATCATCAATTCCTGCCTTCCCTTAAATATCTTCCAAATCATTGTTCTGCATGTATTCTTCCCACAATTTCATTTTTCTATGTAACTTATTCCTACCCTTTTCTAAAGATCTCACTTCCAGTTATTATATCTATGTTATAGTATTCAATACTTCAAATACAGCTATTTTAGACTTTGATTTCCATTTTCTAATAATTGAATTCTTTTTTGGCAGCCACCAGAATTAAACTTAACAAGGCCTTAATATGTCTAGGAAATTTAGATCTTGTATCCCAGTTGAAAAAATGTTTTCCTTAGTTACACTCATTTGCTCACCCAATATTTCTGACAAAGTACACTGCAGGGAATTTTTGAAGTCTGCCAACTCATTATACTCCCAAAACATATGTTCCCAGTTACTTCTTTCTTCCCGTTCACACCTACAACATTTGCCATCAGCCTGAAGAAAAATTCTTTAGAGTCTGCTTGGGGTATAAAAATACCTATGCAAACACTTCTAAGCAAAAATCCTAAACATTCTAGACTTTGTTGCATACCTGGGAGTCATACATATGTCCTCCCATTGTTTCTTGCTTCACCAAGTTCTCTTCACAATCTTTTATAAACTCCTTTGATTGATTCATATAGTTAGCATACAATATTGCATATACCCTACTAATGATACCTTTGTAATAGCAGATTCTGTTCTAGATTTAACTAAAAACTCAGTTTGGATTCCCCTATCCTTTTCTCTCTGCATCTTCTCTGACTTCAATCCCTGATAGGAAAGGCAGTCTATAGCCTGCAGTTCAAATCTCTTCTTGGCTTCTACCCATTCAGTTACCTTTCCCCCACTAGTTATTTGTTTCCATTGCCTTGGTTCCCTTGACAGCTTTTCCCAATAAATTCCAGCCCCCTCTTGTCTGTTCTCTGTACCCCTGATTGCAGTAATCCCTATCAGCAAAATATCCTTTCTCCATTCTTGTGTTGGATTATTTCTTAGAATACTTTCTGCTACTTCATGAATACAATATTCTGTATGGCTGCTGCTCTTCTACCTAAGGATCTGCATCCAAAATCCCACTGTCTCCTTATTTCTTGAATCCCCCCACATACACACACACACACTTCATCATCATACCTTTCCCCTTTGAATGATAGTTTGCTGCTTATGTTACGTTTATGAGCCTTACCTGTGCAGCTCTAAAATATCCCCTCAAATCAAGTAATCCTAAGCCGCCTTGTTCTGTTGGAATGATTAAATAATCCCACTTGACCCTTACCCTCTTCCCATCCTGAAACAACTAAGAATCACAATATAAATCTAACTCCTGTCCCTCCAACTGAGAACCAGAATCTGAGAGAAAAAAAAATCTTTTTCATTAAAAATTCTGAGAAGAATCAAAATGTAAAGATTAAAAGGCTTGAAATAACTCTTCCCTGTCCATCCTGTGTGAAATGAAAGAAATAATGCCTAATAAAAGGTTATGTCTTAGCATAACTTGGTATCTGTGTTGCCTTCCTTCATTCCTCCTCACAATGGAGTCATGTATCCAACCCACATATCTGGTTTGGCCACATTCCACAGACTATGGGTCCTAGACTGAAGCTCCTCCCTCCTACCCATAATACCCTGCATCCACCTAAGTACCTCAGGTTAAGTTTTCCAATTCCAAACATTCAGCACCCACATATCAAAGGAATGGCAAAAAAGGCTCGGACATAGGACATAAGAGTCCCATCATCATCCAGATTCCCCTAGAAGAGAAAGGCAGGGTGTTGGTTTGGTGGGAAGGTGAGGAGGAATGAAAGAAGAAAACACGGATGCCAAGTTATGGTCAGATATAACATTTTAATCTGATGTTGTGTTCTTCGTGTCTCCTCACGATAGGGTCAGAGTCCCCATATACGTAAATCCTGGGTGGCCCTTGTAGAAGGACATGCCGGAGCACTATCGAACCAAAGGAGGCCCTGCTCCCGGATATGACATCCGACTTGTAAAGCGATACAAAGGTATGATTGTTAGACCATGAAGCTACCACACAAATGTCATCAATGGAAGTTCTAGAATAGAGGGCTGTAGAAGTAGGCGTACCTCTGGTGGAATGTGCCCTAGGAGGTTTAGGTAATTGCAATCTCTTGGATGAGCAAATTTACGAGATGCAGTCAGATATCCATTTTGCCAAGGTAATTTTAGATACCGCTTGTCCAAGTCTATTAGAGGAGAAAGTTACGAAATGCTGATCAGAGTCCCTGTGTTGTTTGGTCCTGTGCAGGTAAAAACAAAGTTGTCTATGAATGTGTAGAAGATGAAGAGCATACTCCCCTTTATTAGAGAAATTGGAAAAGAGCACTGGTAATTGGATGGATTGATTAATATTGTTCTCGATAGCTACTTTGGGCATAAAGGACAGACTGGTGTGCAAGGACACTGCCTTTATGAAAAAGAATGTAAGACGGTTTGGAGGATAAGGTTTGTAATTCAAAAATCCTCTTAGCGGAAGTTACAGCCACCAAGAGGACTGTCTTCATGTCGCAACTAGCTACTGGTTTGAAAGGTCCTTGTGTCAAAGCGTGAGGTCCCAGGGGGGAGATGGGTCCTTAATAAGAAAACACCTTACATGAAGGATTTGCATAGTCTAAAGGTGAACAGAGAATGGGACTGACTTATGAAAGTATGAAAATTGGAAATGGCAGCTAATTGTAATTTGATAATCGAGAAACTAGCACCTTTGTCAAAAAAGGGTGCTAAGAGATAACAAAATGTCTGAAACTGGTGCTGAGAAAGGATCAATGCTCCTGGTCATGGCCCAAATAACAAATCTTGCAATAAATGTTGTAGACTTTTTTAATGGAAGCCTTTTGGGAGGCTAGGAGAATTTTTCTGACCGGGGACATAAGCCTGGACTGTCTCACTAGAGGTGAAAGTGGAAAAAACAAGCAGTCAATTTGAGGGCTCAAAGGTTCAGATGTTGCATCCCTGATCGGTGAGAAGTGAGGTCCTGACATGGCTCCAGAATCCAAGGGGGATATTTCAGATGAGACCATAAGAAGGGGAACCACACCTGAGGAGGGGGCAATGAGGATGACTGAGCTCTTCAACCTGGCTGCCTTCTGAAGAAACTTTGGGATGAGCGGAAGAGGAGGGTAAGCATATAGGAGACCCAGGGCCAATAGTGGACTAGTGCATCCCTCAGGGACTCCCCTGGAGGAGAGATCAGAGCAAAGAACTTGCTGCATTTGTTGTTGAGGGGAGAGGCAAATAGGTCACTGCAAGTTTGACCACAACGGCTGAGAATCATGTTCACTACAGATTGAGTGAGGGACCACTCATGCGGAACCAGGAGCAATCTGCTGAGTCTGTCTCCCAGATTTTTGGTTTTCCCCAGGATATGCATTGCAACTAGAAGGTGGTCTGAAGATATCGGCCACTGCCACACCCTCATGGTATCCCCGAACAAGGGGGTAAGAATGGGTTCTTCCTTGTAGTTGATGTACCATACAACAGACGTCATTGTGTACTGCAATATTCCCCAAGTGGAGAACGTCCTGAAAGGCTTGCAATGTTAGGAGGACTGCTCTCATCTCTAGGACATTGATATGCAACCTGATCTCTGTAGGAGACCACCTTCTATTGTAATGCTCCCCCACTCCAACTGGGAAGCGTCTGTGGTCACTTTGGCTATAGGGGTGCTGTTCAAGAACACTCTGCCTAGAATGATGTTGTCTGACTATATCCAACAACTGAGATAATGACTGCAAATAGGAGTCAACCTGATGCAAAGGCACAACAGCTAATAAAGGATGGACCATTGTGTCGCTAACGTCCACTGAAGAACCCACATGAAAAATCTGGCTAAATGGACCAACAGAATGGCTGTAGACATGGACCCTAGAGTCTGCAGAATCAAGAAAGCCATGGGGGTCTGTTGGGCTAACAGTTCCTGTACCTGATTTCTCAAAATGGTTACTTTGTGAGAAGGAGGAGGAGCTATCTGATCACTTGTGTTGAGCTCCATACCTATGAATTCCAGGTTCTGTACAGGAGTCAGGTTGGATTTGCTCATGTTTATGGTGATGCCAAGGGAGTGTCATAACTGGATTAAATAGTCCTTGGTCTGGATTAGGCAATGCCTCATGGGGGAAGTGAGGAGCCAATCATCCAAATATGGAAACACCTGGAATCCCCTGAGTCTCAAGTGAGCTGCTACCATCGCCATGCATTTGGTGAACACCCAGGGAGCTGTGGTGAGCCCAAAGGCCAGTGCTCTGACTTGGTAATGATTGGCTCTCAGCCAGAAGCACAGGTATCTCTTGGCGGGGTTGTCTATTTTGATGTGATAGTACACATATGCTTGAGATCTATCAAGCACATCCAGCAGTCATTGTGCAACAGCGGCAGAATGGACTGAACTGGAACTATTCAGAACCTCAACTTCTTTACATATTCATTTTGTTTGTTTGGATCCAAAATGGGTCCTAAGTCCCCTGTTTTTTCAGCACCAAAAAGCGAGAGTAGGTTCTGAATCCTCTCTGTGCGGTTGGGACCTCTTAGATGACTCTTCTTTGCAACAGTTGTTGGATTTCCTGTGTTGCCTGTTCCCTTTGACTGGGTGGCACATCAGGAAGGCTTTTACAGTTTGGAAGAAGAAGAGAAAAAGGATTGTAATAACATCTGGATATTATGCTAAGCACCCAACTGTTTTGAGTCAACTGGGTCCAGGCTTCTGGGTGCAAAGCTAGTTGGCCCCTGACTGCCTCAAGAGATGGACAGTCAAGCAGCACTTCAGAAGCACTGGCAAGGCTTATCAGGAGGGGTTCCCCAAAGCCCTGGTTCTGTGAACTCCCTCTGCCTCTGGGGCAGCGTCTACCATCAAACCCTCCCCTCTGCCTCTAGAGGAGGGTTCCCTGGGCGAGTCCTGGAAAGCCCCTTGGGATTTGCAAAACACATTTTCTTACCTCTACAGTGGTTCCTGGAGAAGGACTTCTGAGGGTAGAAAATTTGATTCCAACAGCAGAAAGGGTCAAAGGGTCTTTCTGACCTTTTCGTTGTGGCTGAGTGCGTCTCAAAATGACAGCCCAAAAAGGGAAGAGCCATCATTAGGGGCATTAACAAATGACACCTTAAAGGGTTCCACAAAATCACATAGCCTCATCTAGGTGTGCCTCCTTAGGGAAAGTCCTGAACCAGCTGCTCGCAAGGTGCCCTCTGTGGTATGGGAGATTAACCAAGTCGATGAGTTGGCAATGGAAGAAAGAGTGGTCAGTTTGGGTGAAACTATCTTAAATTCCTCTGCAGGTATGGACTGTGAGAGAGAAGCTGAAAGTTCATCGATCAGATCTCTGCAGCCAGTAAAATGAGCCAGATAATTCAATGACCTCAGTGCAAAGGTGGATGAGGTGTAGATGCACTTCCCAAACCTGTCTAGTGCTCTAGATTCCTTGTTATCCAGATGGATATTGGCAGTTTCTTCTGCCACCTCTTTCTTGGTGGATGCCACCACACAATGGCATCAACTATGGGACCCTTACTCCAGTGTTTTCTGTCTGTGGGGGGTACCAGAAACCGATTGGGTCTTTTCAGTATGGACTCGGTGGCCAGTTACTTCCATGCTCAGCGAGACACTAAATCCACCAGAGCATCTGCTGGGGGAGGGTCACCCAAGACGTAGATGGGGAACGCCTCTAAGAGAACTGACTCCTCAGAGGAACTAGGTTGGGCAGACCACCCACCTTTCTGCTTTAGGATCTCTAAAATGTCCTCAGAGGAGACGTCTTCAGGTGGAGATCAAGTGGTTCCTTCCCCCTCATCAAAGTTAGTATCCTTAGTTAAAGACTTCAACTGGGAGTCCACATGCCTCCTTTTACAAGTCTTCTTTCGAGGGACTTCCTCAGCTGGGTACTCTGGGGATATGTCAGAAGAAGGGGATCCCTCCTGTGCAGGAAATTCATGGAGGCCGCTCAGGAGAGGAAGACTAGTAGCAGGATGAGAGAGAGCAAGGCCTGGATCCGATGAGGGTACAAGGGCAGATTGTGGAACATGTGCCATCAGATCTCCAACTTGGGAGAAAACCCTCTCCACTATCTGAAGGCTGAAGGACCAGAACAAGCCCTTTCTATCTCTGCTAGAGCTGAAACCACTGAGGAGAAATAGGCAGGACTCACTCCAGATCCACAGCTTCTGGGAGGAATCAGAGTAGGGCTGTTGAGTGACGAGGTGCCTAAGGGAGGGGATGGCTCCAAGAAAGATGGAGCTGACCCCAGGATCCAGCACCAACACCAAGGTTCTGAGACTCACTCTGCTTTAAAAAGGCTGGAACAGGGCTAGTCAAGGGCATCCTCTGCACTGAGGAGGGGAGCTTCCTCTGCGCCAAGCCTGATGTGCACAGTAGTCCTGAATCTTGTGACTCTTAAACCGAGAGTCAGATCAGAGAAGGAGTCCCTGATGGGATGGCCTGGGTAGCTCAAGGATCTTAAGACTACCCCCATCTGGATCTGGGGCTTGAGAAATCTCCTAATCATCCCGTCAGTATCTGCCTTGGACCAGCTTCTGGAGGACCTGGATGAAGCCAACAAGTGGAGCTGGTAATGCTTGGACTTAGAGGAAGGTGCAGGAGACCTCAAGGTCCTCAGAACCAGAGGTATGGGATCCGATGTAGGAGCCGATGAGGGCATTGGGGTATAGTAATCTCCCCCAGATCAATAAAGGCTGTAGGATCTGACCAGGGAGGTAATTTCTGCATATCCAAAGAAGTCAGATCTGTAGATCTCTTGAACTTCTTAGCTTCAAGAGAGTCTCTCAGGGAAACTGGGAGGGAACTCTTTTTAGACACTCTAGGAGCAGCAAGAGATAAAGAGGAAGAAGCCACAGAAGGGGTCTGAGCTTCCAGAGCTGAAAAGGGAAAAAGGCCCCTATAAATAAGTTTATTTCTATGCTCTGCAAAAGCCTGTGGGTTGAAAGCAACACAAATTTTACACTCCGCTTTCAAATGGTCAGCACCCAGGCAGTACATGCAGTCTTTGTGGCCATTCTGGTTGGGGATTTTATGCCCACAAGACGTACAACATTTAAAGCTGGGTACAGGTTTGTTCGCCATGACCTAATGAAAAAAAAAACACCAAAAACAAACTGTCACCAATGAACTGGCAAGTTCTAATTCTAAACTTTCTTTAAACTCTAAACTTTAACTCTAAATTTCTTAACTCTAATTTCTAACCATGTTAACTTTAAGCTATTTGCTAACTTTTAATACTCTTTTAAAAGTAACAGCAGAAATAAAGCTAACCTATTTTTTTTTTATTACAGGAAAAGAAAAAAACGTGTGTGTGTATATATATATATATATATATATATATATATATATATATAGACACACACACACACAAAGGAGGGAAGACTTACAAAATCCACTTAAGTTTAAAAGAGAGCAAAAAAATAAATAAAAATTAGGAACAGCTCTCCAACTTAAGCTTCAGAGAATGAGATCCACGTCCAGTTCATTGAAGCAGCAAATGAGATCTGGGATACTTGGGTGGTTGTGGAGCATTATGGGTAGGAGGGAGGAGCTTCAGAGTCAGATCCAAGTCTGGAATGTGGCTGAGCCGGATTCAAAGGTTGGATCTGAGATCCCATCATGAGGAGGAATGAAGGCAACATCATCAGATCTTTTTTTTCTCTTTTTTTTTTTTTTTTAAGGACACCCTCCTGCAAAAGACCAACCCAAGAATGGGTCCCTTTCCCAAGTGTCGAGTTCCTTAAGGAAGTTTTTTGGTACAGCATCATTTGTTCCTTCCTCTGACAAATGTGGTCCTCTCTTGCCCACAGAAGGAGTGTCAGTCTCTCGGTCCTTAGCAGCTTCTCTAGGAGCAGCAACTAGGGGATCAAGCGAAACAGAGTTGTCAAATGTACCTAAAATGGCAACAGCAGAGTCATTCCTCAGTAGCCAAGTTGAAATGGCAGCTAGGTTGAAGCTCACAGACTCCCATATAACTTTCTTTTTTTTTTTCTTGCCAATGGGGGAGTGAAAATCCAAACAGCCTCAAACCTTGTCCATGCTCTGCCAAAAAACCTGCCTGACAAGCAGTATCAGGGCACTGAAGAGTTGGTGGTACAACCTGACTGGAAATTTGGAGTTTTGAGGTAAAGTTTTTAATGACAACCCCCCCCCCCCCAAAAAAAAAAACGCTAGCCTCTCCATTAGCTATAGTGGAAGCATGGTAATCATCTACAGCAAATCTACTGAATGCCAGTAGATAGATAAAAAAAAACATGCCAAAACAACTTTCTGCGATCCAAGAAGGATATTTTTTTACTCGGTTGACCCTTACAACCCCCAACTGCCGAGATCACACAACAGTGGAGAAAAGGGTGATCTCCACTGTCAAGTGAAAGTTGTTTCATCAACTTTCTTCAGACTACCACCATTCAGTAGAATTGCACTCTATAAACTGACAGGCTGCCACTATAGTTTTTGACAAAAAGTAAAACTTTTTTACAGAAAAAAATAGCAATTTCAAAGTAATTTCCTGATTGAAAATGTAAATGAAGCAGTAAGAAAATCACATGTTCATCATTTTGCTCATTAAAGCATATGGTTTATATCTTGCTAAGGATATAACAGCTTGCCAGTTTCCAAAGCTTCATGGTACCTTCCACGTACCCAGACAGTTAGCTAACTTGGCACCCAAACCTTTCTTTTAATGAAGTGGTCCTGCACTTTCTTTCCACTGAAAAAGGGTCTCCTTTGCAGGCTACCAAGAATCAATTTGTCACCTAATGGTATTTCATTGCTGGGCAGATATGTTCCCATTGGTGAAGAGCCTTCTACATTTACTGTTTTATTATTTAAAGTTAAACTTTAAGCTAAACAGATGTGTTTTTGTTGCTTCATATGTGGCTTATGTATCCTTAAAAAGGAGTGCATTTAGGATTATTGGAGGTTACTAGGCTATCGCTCTGGGATCATTTCAAGCCTAGCTGTTTCATCCCAATGTAATACAACAGATACTCTAGTCAGTACCTAGGGTTGTATTTAGTAATGACTGCCCATGTCCAGGTGGGTTGTGAGTGCTAGCCCCGGTATGAATTTACGGTGCCCCATTCACTCATCCATGTTCCTTTTGAACAGTGTCATAGAGGTGCTCTGCTTCACATGAATTGGCAGCCTATTCCAAAGATGCAGCAGTCACTGGGAGACAAATATGTCCTCCAGCACATCCTATTCAAGTCACAGACAATATTTAGGTCCCTGGAATGGGTAGCTCTAGTTGCGTTTGATTTATGGATTTGCAGCAAATTCATTAGGTTTGGGTCAGAGATTGCTCTGTAAGCCAGGCATAAGTCTCCCATAAGAAGTCTATATGATACTGACTACAATAACAGGGACTTTAGTCGGTCTGTGTAAGGGAGGTGCTGGAGTCCCTTGATTATCTTAGTTAGAAACCTAAGAGGTCTCTCCAAATTGCTGTAGGTGCTTTGTATGGTACATGCCATAATATTGTAGTCAGTAACATACAGACTTCTTAGGGGAGACTTATGCCTGGCTTACAGAGCAATCTCTGACCCAAACCTAATGAATTTTCTGCACATCCATAAATCAAGTCTATCTAGATCTCGCCAAGGCTTTCAACACCATCCCCCACTCTGGAATTATAGCTAAACTCACTAAACTAGGTATAAATCCCTATGTCACAAGACGGGTTGCCAACTGGCTTACTGACAGAACCCACACTGTGAAAGTAACAGATTCCAAATCCGACTTCAAACCAGTGACAAGTGGAGTACCACAGGGTTCAGTCCTGGGTCCTCTCTTGTTTGGTATCTACTACTCTGAAGTACAGGCTAACACAGAAGGTCTTTGGCTAATGAAGTTCACAGATGACTGCAAACTAGGAGCTATAATCGAAACTCCTAATGATGTGGACATCCTACAAAAGGGCCTCACTGAGACAGATGCCTGGTGTTAAAGCCATGGCCTCAAGCTCAATGCCAAAAAGTGCAATGTCATCCCTTTTGGTAAAAAAACTCTGTACCCATGAACTACCACATAGGTGGTAATCTACTTAACACCAAAAGTGTGATAAGAGACCTTGGGACACAGGTGGGCAGTAGTCTCTCCTTCGCTAATCACATTGCCACAGTAGTCAGGAAATCCTTCTACGTGGCACACCTCATCACAAAAGATTTCTCATCCAGGAAAAAAGAGGTAATTGTTCCCCTCTACTTATCACTCATTAGACCCATTACAGAGTATGATGCCCCTTTTGGTATGTACCTCACAAGACATTTACAACAACTGGAAAGGCTGCAGAAATACCTCACAAAGAGGATTACCACCCTCAAACAGATGCCCTACACAGACCATCTCAAAAAACTCCAGCTTTACTCTGTCGCATATCGCCTAATCAGAGGCAATCTCTGCCTAACATACAAAGCTATGTCAAACCCAGAGCTGTTGGACATGCTCCACTTAGAAATCTCAGTCCCTCCGAACTACATGCTCTAGGGACTTAAACCTTGTCACCACAATAAAGAGAACATGCTGGAGGGATAGATTCCTGTCCCAGAGACATCCCATAATCTGGAACAAACTACCTATCTATAACAAACAAAGCTCCTCATTAGCACTCTTCTAGAAAAATCTTGATTGGATGGGAAATAGGAAATTCACCCCGGGGATCACTTCTGTGGCTCTGTTCGACAGGGGCACAGGAAAATAATTTTCTTGGGTGGTGAAAGCCCGGGTACTGTTTTGGCTAGGCTTATATAGGCCCTAGGGCTAATAGCCTAGTACCTACCTATGAACCTATGCCTAAAGGGGTGTTATACTCAATATGGGCCTAATTAGCGATGAGTACAGAGGTGTGATAACCTCCTTTGCTCTAGAGGTAATGCCTTTGCTAATCAAGTGTGCTACTTAGAAAGCCTTCCTTACTACAGTAGATACATGGTGGTCAAAGCTAAGGTCGCAGTCTACATGTGATCCCAGATCTCTTACCACTACACAAAGGGTACTGTTGTTAATTTGAAAGTGTGAAGGGACATAGTTTTACCAAAGGGAATAATGACGCATTTCTTTGCATTCAGTTTGAGACATGACTAAGACACCAGTTGTTGGTTTGCATAAGACCCTCCTGAAGTATACTGACATCATTTTGGTATTCAGTAATTGCACCCAATGTGCAGTCGTCCACAAACCTGGTCAGTCACAGGTCCTTAGTTTTGGCCTGAACTTCTGAGAAGTACAGAACAAACAGTAGGAGGCCCAGCACTGCCCCTTGTGGCACCCTGCTGGTGACAGGTTTGCTGGTTGATGTGGAGTCACCCACTTTGATAGTGGGTAACCAGTTTGTGAGCCAGTTGGCAACCCATCTTACAACAAAGGGGTTTCAATTCAGTTTGTCATGTTTATCGATAATGCCCAAGTGTGGGATTGTGTCAAAGGCCTTTGCCAAGTCAAGCTATGCTGTGTGCACAGATTTGCCCTTGTCAGTGGTCCTGGTCACATTTTTGAAGAAATGCACCAGGTTTAACAGGCAGGATCTGCCCTTGACAAAACCCAAATTGGGTCTGATCCAGGGTTTGGAGGTTGCCTGTCTTTATTTATGAGGTCCATGATGATACGTTCCATGGCTTTACAGATGAAGCTGGTCAGACTTATGGGTCTGTAATTCCCTGGGTCTGTTGCTAAGCCACCTTTGTGGAGGGGACTACCTGTTGCTGTTCTCCATTCCACAGGAACAAAGCCTGTGGTTAGGCTGAAATTGAATAAGGTATTTAATGGTGATGCTAGTTCATGTTCTAGTTTGTTTAGAAGATAGCCTGGAATGATGTCTGGTCCCACAGAGGCGTTTTTTTTTTTTTTGCCTTGGACAAGGTTTAAATGACCTGCTCTTCATATATGTAGGGGGGGGGGGGGTATTGGAGGCAAGGTTTGTGATAAGTTGGGAGGGGATAAGGGAGTGAAATTTTCACCATATCTGTCTTGCTAGCAGGTTTACTATCACTGTGGGGATCAGTGTGTGTGATACTGTTAGCCACTAGTTTGGCACATGCTTGGGTCTTACCTTTAGGCCACGTACATAGCTGTAAAATGCCTTATGGTTAACATTGGCAGTGACCCTTAGAGGATTTGACATGTCTTATTTGCCTGTTGAGGCCGAGGAGGGTGCTTTTCCATTACTGGGGCCTTGCCTTAGTTTTCTTAGCAACTTTTTGCATTTGTTGTAAAGTTTGTTGATGCTGGATGTCTACCAGGGTGGTTTTTACTTGGGCTCTGCCTTTGATTCTGTCTGGAACAGCCGAATCTATAAAATTATGCAAGTAAATGTACAGGGCTTTAGTGTAAGCTTTATGTAGTTACCACTTCAAGCTGGGTTGGGGCTTCAAGGGCATTTATACCTTCCCCTTGGAGGGTATAGTTTGCTTTTTGTTTTTGATAGTTTAAAAGTTGTTAAAACTGTTTAAAACTAGTTTCTGTGTGTAGGAACTGCGTTTAATTTATTTTAGGGGCTGGTAAATTGTATTAAAGTGCTTTTTACTGTGAAAAAAGTTACTTTTAGGCATTTTCTATTTTTTATGTCTTTTCCAAAGTCATGCATCTGGAGCATTTCTCCCCAGGCCTCCACTGAAAACAGGCTCTGTGGAACCTAGTCGGACTTTCCCGGTCAACAAATATTAAATAAAAAAAAAATTATGACTTGTGCTGTGTGCTGCTTAGCTTACCTAAAAGAAGCACCATTTTTGGCTTGACCAAGAAACTACATGGCTCTTGGTTGGACCGCCGTCCAGCCACAGAAAAAAAAAAAGTTAACTGAACAGCCTTTGCCACCACAGAAAAATAGTACTTTGCTTCACCTGCAGGTGTGTGAGTCTGCTGTGGACAAATCCGGTTCCACTGACCAATCATCTTTATCACTGGATCCCGCTGGTATTGTCTACACAGCCACTATATACCAGGTGTTAGCCACTTTCTCTGCGGCTGTGGGGGTCTCCTCAGTAGGCAAGGGACAACCACTCTAGTCAGCCTTAGGAGAAGATGCCCCTGTTTTGACCATCACTGGGAAAACTGTCATTAATAAACCTGTTTGTCCCAGCTTTTCTGTCAAAAAAATAAACAGGTAACTAAACACTCCTCTTCTGCACCAATTGCTCTGGACAGGAGTAGTTTACTAGTACTGACTCTGGGTCTTGTACAGGCTACTGGCCCTTCTTATAAGGTAGTTTCTGGTAAACAAAATAGGGATTCATCTTTCCCTGAAGAGGTTCATAATTTTGAGTCTATAAAGGAATGTGATGGGACAGCTGCAGTTTTTCCTCCTCTGATTTCTAAATCAGGTTTAGAGGAGGGCATGATACTTGCATCTCCCTGTGAGGGATTCTCATTCTCCAAGACTATTTTCAGAATGTGCCTGTGTTTTCACTGGAAGAACACTGAGGTTTCTCAGTCCCTCAGAAAATATTATGGGTTGTTAAAACTGGAATTACCAAACCTTCACCTATTCCTCAGTGCTGTCATCACTGGAAAAATGTATTTGTCACAGCCAGCCTACTCCATCTAAGAAAACAGATAGAATGTATAAAGTTTCTCAATTTTTCAAGTTTCCTATAAAGTCAGCCCAAAAATGACCCAGCAGCTATGGGTTTGGGTAATCCAGTTGATGCCAAATATTTTGTTAATTCTACTCCTTCTCTGTCAGGCAAGTATGGTTAAACTACTACTAAATCTGGGGAAAAAGTGTATGCTTCTGCAACTTTGATTTTTAGAATTTTAAATGGTCGGGCTCACTTTAAAGTTTATACTGACCAATTATGAAAGAACAAGGAAGATTTTATCTACAGTTACCTCTCGTGTGGAAAACTAATCTGCTGTGTGTGGTTTAGTTTCTTCCATTTACCCTTTAAACTCATTGTTTAAAGTATTTTATGATGTTGTTGTCACTGGGACTGAGTTAAGGTTGCTTAGTTGCATTCTGGTAACATGTATTAAAAAAACGAGATTTAATTATTTTTTGAACCTCTCCAGCAGTTATCAAAAATGTGATCAGAAAGGTAATCGCTCAGATTTTTCAGTCCTCCTCCTCAAAATGTTCTAAGGGATTCTCTGCTCCTGTCATACAGTTTTGGCAAGAAACAAAACAGAGTTTCAGTAGAATGCTGGT
The DNA here is from genome assembly GCF_019279795.1 of Protopterus annectens. NCBI lineage: Eukaryota > Metazoa > Chordata > Ceratodontiformes > Protopteridae > Protopterus > Protopterus annectens. Next base: position 256,127,508 of record NC_056728.1, read on the forward strand.
AAACAGACATTACAAAAAAAAACATGACAAGGAGATTCCAAAAAGAAAGCAGGAACTCCCTAGAACAAAGGACAGTCAAATAAGGATATAATGGGTATATAAGGGACCCCGCCAGCCCCATCACAGACAGTCACTTATCCCCTTCAGAATGTTGGACTTCTCCATTTTCTCTGTTGGGAACATATTGTTTCAAACAAATGGGTTCTGAGGCTCATTCAGAAATTGGTAGTGGGAAGAAATTCCTCCCCAACCACCAGATCAAACACTTCGGATACCTTCGGTCCTACAACACATGCTGTCCTCAGGGGGTTATAGAACCAGTTCCTCCTTTCCACTTTGGAAAATGATTTTATCCAGTAATGTTTGTGGTACAGTGTTAGCATTGTTGCCTCACAGCAAGAGGTTCTCCTGTTCGATTCTCAGCTGGAGTGCCTTCTGTGTGGAGTCTGCATGTCCTCCCCGCGGCCAAGTGGCCACCGAAAGACATGATGAATGGGTGTGCCTTCGCTGAAGGTTGGGCGTCAGGCTGGCAACTCGGCACCATAAAAATCTACTGCCAATTATTAGCAGACCGGAGTTCTGCTTTGGCGACCCCTAACCGGAAAAAGCTGAAAAGACAAACAAATGTTTTTGGAGCCAATAAAAGAAAATGCCTGGAGTTCTGTATCTTTCTTTCCTAAACCAGTTTGTGATCATGCCCAAGTTCAAAATGTTTCCCTTCACAACCTGTTACCCCCCTTCTTCCTCATTTCAGTATATATTTTTTTTAAATAATGTTAAATGAATTCCTAGTCATCCAGATTTCAAGCATGTCTTGATTTTTTTGTGTCTGGATCACATAGGTTGGTACTTGGCTATCGGCCCTAGGGCCTATACAAGCCTAGCCATAACAATTCCCTGGCTACTTCTTTCCACAGTATTTACTTCCCTGGACCCCTGTCTAGCAGGGCAACTAAAGTGATCCCTGGGATGAAATTCCTATCTCCCATCCAATCATAAAGGTTCCTTTTGAAGAAGGCCAAAGAGGCGCTCTGCTTGACATGTATGGGCAATCTATTCCAGAGTCTGGGGAGTCTCTGGGTCAGGAACCTAGCCCTCCAGCATGTTTTGTTCATTGTGATGACAGGGTTTAGATCCCTGGAGCATGTGTCTCTGAGATTGGGATTTCTTTAAGTTTAGCATGTCCAACAGCTCTGGGTTTGACATGGCCTTGTATGTTAAGCAGAGATCGCCTCTGAGTAGACGATATGCGACAGAGTATAGGTGGAGTTTTTTTAGACGGTCAGCATAGGTCATCTGCTTTAGGCCTGTGATTCATTTAGTGAGGTATTTCTGCAGCCTTTCCAGTTGTTGCATATGTCTTGAGAGGTACATACGAAATGGGGCGTTGTATTCTATAATAGGTCTAATGAGGGATGAGTACAGTGGGACAATGACCTCTTTTTTTCTGGATGAAAAGCTCTTAGTGATCAGGTGTGCCACATAGAAGGATTTCCTGACTGTTGTGGTGATGTGGTTATCAAAGGTGAGACCACTGTCCACCTGTGTCCCTAAGTCTCTTATCACACTTTCGGTGTTTAGTGTACTGCCACCTACGTGGTAATTCATGGGTACATATTTTTTCCCAAAGGGGAAAACTATACATTTCTTGGCAATGAGCTTGAGCCCATGGCTCTGGCACCAAGCATCTGTTTCTGTAAGACCCTTTTGTAGAATATCCACATCATTTGGGGATTCAGTAATGGCTCCCAGTTTGCAGTCATCTGCGAACTTTGTTAGCCAGAGTCCCTTAATGTTGGCCTGTACTTCAGAGAAGTAGATGCCAAACAAGAGCGGTCCAGGGACTGAACCCTGAGGTACTCCACTTGTCTGGAGCTGGATTTGGAGTTGGCTACTTTTACAGTCTGGGTTCTGTCAGTAAGCAAGTTGGCAACCCATCAAGTGACATAGGGATCAATGCCCAGCTTAGTAAGTTTATCTATGATTCCAGAGTGGGGAATTGTGTTGAAGGCCTTGGCGAGGTCCCGATAGGCTGTGTGGACCACCTTACCCTTGTCCACGGCTCTGGAGACTGATTCAAAGAAGTCAATCAGAAGTCAATAAGGTTCAAGAGACAAGATTGGCCCTTCACGAAACCAAACTGCATGGGGTCCAGTGTTTGAAGGTTGCCAATGTCTTTGTTTATAAGTTCCATGATAATACGTTCCATGGCCTTGCAGATCAGGCTCGTCAGACTAATGGGGCGGTAGTTACTGGGATCCAAGGTGGATCCCCCCTTGTAGAGTGGGATAACTGTAGCTGTGCGCCACTCAGTGGGTATGAAGCCTGAGGTGAGGCTATGATTAAACATGACACTTACGTGAGGTGCCAGTTCATTTTGTAATTCATGTAGTACACAGCCTGGGATGTTGTCTGGTCCCATGGATGCTGTATTCTTAGCTTTGGAGAGTGCATTTTTTACCTGTGTGGCCATTATTACTGGAATTTGGCAATCTTTCAGTATTGAGATGGGCCCTTTAGGGGGTGAAGTTTGCACTGAATCGATCTGCCAGGATATTGGCAATATCCTTGGGATCAGTATATTTAATGTCATTCTGTTGTAGCTCAGAGCAGATCTGAGCATTGCCATTTAGATTCTTGACATAGCTATAGAATGCCTTGTGGTTGTCTTTGGAATCTTTGGCAATTTTATTTTCCTAACTAGCTTTGCAGGATTTTATGAGGGATCTCAGCTTCTTACTGAGGCTGGTAAGGGAGTTTTTTTGCATCCTGGGATTTTCCTCTTTTCTGCAACAGATTCTTCCTTTTGTTGTAAAGTTTGTTTATGACAAGGGACCACCAGATGGGCTTCCTTTTTTTGAACGAGAGCATCTTGGTTCTATTGGGGATGGCACGATTCATGCACGAGTGGATGTGCTCATACAGTGCCTTAGTGTAGGATTCAGTAGTCGAACATTTAGTTCCCGTCTGCATGGGTGTCATGGCGTTTGTCACTTCTAACTTGAGTAGCATGAAGTTGGCTTTGGAGAAGTTTTTTACGAAGGTTTCCTTACTGGGGGGTAGGGGTTGGATGTGGATGTCAAGGCCGATTAGCTTATGGTCAGACCTGACCAATGAGGGGGTGACCATAGGTGTGGAGCACTGATTTCCCATGTTGGTAATGACCAGGTCTAGTATACTGGAGCCCCTGGTGGGACTAAGGATTAGTTGATCCAGGTCATTGGAATTCATGAATTCCAAGAACCGTTGGGCAAAGGTGTTGGTACATGAGTAGTTTTCCCTGTTAATGGCAGGGTAGTTGAAATCACACCATATTAGGGTGTTTGGTTGTATCTTAATATTTTCCAGTATGTTTAGAAAGGTGTAGTGAGAATCTTGGGGCGTAGTGGGGGATCTGTAGCAAGCTACAATTTGGATTGCAGTCTTACCTAGTGGTAGTTGCACCTGGAGAATTTCATATGCATTATGTTGGGCAACTAGCCTGATGTTGTGAATATCCTTAGTGAATATGGATTCTCCTCCAGTTTTAGTGTTTCGGTCCTGGTTTGGTAGACGGAAAGTGTGGTAAGAGTTGTAGCCTGGTGTGACGATTGGGGAGAGATGGGCGAAGGCTGCCAGCTTAGTCAAATAGAATTTGATACATAATTCTATCAACTGTATAAATAAATGTAAAATACAGGCATGTTTTCTTGATAATAAAACAGGCATGTTTCTTGAGTGTAAAGAATACTGTGAAATGTGGAACTGCAAAATATGTGACAACATTGCACTCTACTGGCCCAGTGAAGCATGTTGTACCCTTTCATGTTCGAATTTGGCGCCAGGGCGGCTAGATGAAGATTTCATGCCCATTGTTTTAAGGCTAAAGTCTATGACCAGAATTTAGATGTGGAAGGTGCTTTATTTCTCTTGTTTCTGCTAGCATATACATGTGAAATGTCTTGTAAGTTTCTGAGGAGGTGTTAGACTGCTAAATAATGCAGTTTGTGGCCTAAGAACTTAGACCAGGTGTTAAGGTGCTGCAATATGAATACTGGGAAAACCTAAGTGTCAAAAATGATGTAATTTTGGGAGGGCCTTAGAGACATGTTTGTGAGTAATGTTTAAATACTATTTCTCACAAGAGACTGAAAGCATTTTGATCTTGGATATCTTTCTTATCAGCACTCTGCTTTATGCTCACATGTAAGTTTTAGCACTGTGATTTCTTGTAGGTACAGTTAAAGCTAGTAAAGACTAATTAGGTATTTTTCTTTGAAATCAGACTTGTCCTACTGTATTATTTTAAGTTTCTGTGTGATCTCTGAACTCTTAGATATCTCTGTGGTGTAGTAGTTTTGTTTTGTGTTTTAATTTATTATTAAATATTTTTAAAACCTTCTACCTGTGGCTGATTTGTGTAGAGATAAGCTCTAGAGTACATTGCATATCTATAGAGCTTATTGTAATAGGCCACTCTAAAGTAAGCCTTGACTGTTAGTCATACTACCATTGGATAATAATATTGCACAGCAATAATTGGACATCCTTTTAAGGGCCTTTTAGTAGCTGATATTATTAACTGAGTGGTGGCAGTAATTACTACCGTATAGTCTGGGTAAAGGAGGGGCACAGTTGGAGAATCTGCGTCTGCCTTTCCCAGGAGTGTCTGTGAAGTTGTATAACTACTTATCTCAAAGTGTGTGTGTGTTGTCAGCTACTTGGCAGGGACACGAAGCACTGGTTGGACAGAGAGGGTACTGGAGGTTTTAGCTTGCCCAATTAGGCTGAGACCTGGACCCTATAGCTGTGCCAGTGGGGAGTCTTATTGGGCACCTGGGGAGCAACCAGCCCCAGACTGACTGTGATTTCTGTGTGCACTTAAGGGAAATTGTACTTTTTTGTGTGTATTAGTTATCCTTTCCTCTTCTAGGAGACGGCCTCCCTGGTGTTAGTGGTGAGGATTGAGGCTCCTTGATTGCTGGGCCAGGGCACGGTCGTCACACCTGGTATTTCAGGGGTGCTCTCTGGAGCCTTGAACCCGAACTCAGTTACTGCACAGATATCTATGTTCTCCATTTTTAGGTGTGCCTCAAGGGAGTGCATTTTGAGGTTTAGACTTCTAGCATTACCTTCAGATTTTGCATGCTTGTACCTGCTACGGTGGTGGTTTTGTCCTATGAACTTTGCCTAAAAAAGGTACTATAGGGGTGGCAAGAGCCTTAGCCAGTAACCTGAATCCAGGGGCGACAGGTGCAGACCATCTCTGGCAAAGCATCATGGTCTGTCGATCATGTTGTCCCAGGCAGATACTGGATCTCCTTTGAATGACACAGAAGCTTAGCCAATTGTTGAAGTCAATAATTTTGTCCTCCAGCTTGGGCTATCCACATTTTTCCATATTTAGTTGACTTGCTCCACTTTGCAGGGTCTTTTTCAAAGTATTCAGGATCTCTCACTTGGGTAAGTGATCGCCTACTCAAGCTGGAATTCCAAGAGAACATTCAAAAGTCTTTTTTGACTCCTTCACAAAACATTATGTGTTCCTAGGTTGTCTGCTAGATACCTCACTACAAAGAGCTTTTCTTCCATTTTTTTTTTGGGGGGGGGGTAATACAAATATGGGTTTTCCACTCAGACTTTGGCCAGTATTCTGGGTTTCATGGCTTCCATGTTTCTCAAGATACTGCTTGTGAGACTCCACCTGAGAAAGATACAATTGTATCTTGTGTGTGTCTGGTCCCAGCACCACTATCCATTATCTTTTCTTATCACACTTCTGGGATTTGTGAAAACAGAAATCAGTTGGTGGAGACAGCAAATATCCCTGAATCTAGGTCTTCCCTTCTCACTTCCTGCTCCAAAGTAGTCCATTGCCACATACACCTCTGACGTTTCTTGGGGATAAAAGTGCAATGTCTCTGGGATAGGAAAGACTGACCAAAGCTCATAAACCTAAAGGGGATGCTATCTGTTGTTATGGCTGTCACCAGAACCTCTACAGATTGTTAGACATTAGTGATCCGGTACATAAAGAGGCAAGGAGGAACTAGATCTACCCCCCCCCAAATGAAAACTAGTCATGTTACCATGTGATATAGCTTTACTGCATAATCTCACTCTACAAGCATCTTGCATTCTGTCAGAATTGTGTGACAGACAAGAGGAGACTAGATCAGGGGGGATCTTCCAAGAATTAATTTATCTCTGGGGAGTTCCTCACGTAGACCTCTTTGGCTGTTCTCTGAGCAATCAGCTGATAAAATTCTGTAGCCATACTCCATGCAAGAAGGCCTGGAAGACAAATGCCTTTTCTCTTCTATGGACAGGAATGTTCATTTATGTTTTTCCACCCTTACCACTGATATCTGTGGTACTTCTGAAGATTCAGCAAGACTCTTTCAAATATCATTGTGGTGACTCCCTTTTGACCCAGGCAACAGTGGCTGTCCATTCTTTTGGAATTTGCCAAGGGCAATTAACACAAGCTTCTTTACATACCAGATCTACTCATACAAACACGGGTGTTTTGTACATCCTGACACCAAACAAATGCCTAAATAATGCAGTCTTAATACCTTTTAGGCACCTGTTTACTGAGGACGTGCACCAGGTACTAATGGAGGTCAGATAGCCTGCTACTATTAAATCATACATAAACAAATGGAAAATTGGTTCCTAGTTAGTGAAAACTTGAAAAAGCTCGGTATTATACCAAGCGAAAGCGCTTGTTTTTAAGTGAAGTGCCTGTACCTGATAAAGGATTTATTTCGAGTTGCTGGTGTCGCTTCTTGGGTCGGTTTTCCAGTTCTCAGTTTTTGGTTTCCTTTTTCTGTTTTTGGTTTTCTAGTTAGTGCCCAACAAAATAACCAGCACCCATTCAGGGCTAATCATTCTCCAGTTTTACCGTATTTGTGAGCTACAATCCTACGGACTTTTATTCCTCGCTCAAGGTTCATTTGTTGGCTGTTTCAGCATGTTTGCCCATGTAACCCCCCCCCTTTCATTGCAGTCTCACGTGAAAATGTTTTTGAAAGGGGTGTTTAAGAGACCTCCAAGAAGACCAGTGTGGCTCCTCCCTGGAATCTTAATTTTGTATTACAGAAGCCAAAACATGCAGCAGTTGAACCAGGTCGTCTGTCAGACTTGAGCTTCTTAACATGGAAAACAATTTTACTAATTGCCCTAACCTCTGCAAGAACAGTGTCTGACTTGCAAGCTAGTATAGTGTGTCAACCTTATCTCATTTTCCACATAATCCTTACTTTATGCATAAATTGGTATCAGAGTTTACTTTGTCATACCATCCACCTCCCTTTGTTCTTCCATGAAGGAAAAACTGAGGGAGAAAGATACTTCATACCTTGGAAGTCCACAGACAACTCAGGGACCATCTTTCAAAACTTATTAGTTGCTCATTTCTTGTGAGAATAAGAAGGGACAACCTGTGTCAAAGCAGACTGCTTCCCTATGGTTGTCTCACATTATTACCTTTTGTTATTCCCGCCACAACAAAACTTATTCTTGGTAGGGCCAAGGCACACCTCACGAGGGCCTTGTCTTCATCTATTTTTGGAAAGAGTTGGACTCAAAGTATTCTCTGAGCTGTTACTTGGTCCTCTTTACATACTTTTACAAAGTACTACAAAGCTAGATTCCTTCTCCAGGTCTATGTCAGGCTTTGCTAGGACCATTCTCCTGGGTCTTCCTTATCTTTCCACCTCACAGCTGGTAATCTACTGATACAGCTTAGGCTACTGCAGCACTGATCAGTATGATGAACAGAATAATGTTATCCAAGTACACTTAGCATAGCAGTAGATGCTTGAATGATCACCAGTGCAGTAGCCATTCTCTCTTCTTTTTTTATTTTTTAATGCCAAGGTGTGGACATGTGTTTTTGGTTTTCCTAGCAATGTCTTCTCAGGGATTACCCTCTCTCTCTTTCAGTTGGCATGAAGGGCTTGTCACCCAAATCTTTTAGTCAGCTCAGCTCAAGCTCTCTAATGGTTTTGACACATGGAAGGTGCTTTGGAAGCTGGCTGCTGCATCCTTAAGAGGATATAACCCATATAGCTTAGCTAATGCTGCAGTAATCACTGAAACATCTACTGTTATGGTACGTTTATTTATGTGACTGTAGTTTTTAGCTACTAGCAATTATTTCTTCACACAAATTGAAAATTGAGAAGCTGGAAGGTTTTCTCTGATGGGGTACTTATTAGGCCAACCTTGACAAAGTGCTGGCCAAATACCAGTCACCCAAAGCCAGAAGGGAAGAGCACGCTTCAACAGCAACATAGCTCTAAATGTTTGGCCCCATAACTACTGCCTTTACACCACTCTTTTTTTGTTGTTGGATGAAAACATGTATGAAAAACTACCTGCGTGTCCCTTAGATAGTTTAAATGGTGATCTTTTGGATTTGTTGGAGCGAGGCAAAAGACTAAGGATCTTTACCCCCCAGGATGTGAAGAAATTATTTGTGAAACAGCCAAAGCATGCCAAGTTTTTTGTAATCCCAAAGGTACATAAGGATTTAGTGAACCCACCTGGCAGACCTATTGTGTCTGGGGTGGGTGCATATTTGCAAAACCTTGGGATTTTCTTGAATGCACATTTGAAGAGTTACATGCCGAAGGTTCCCTCACATATTAGAAATAGTAAAGATTTTTCAGACATAGTGGATGGCATGCTGTGGCAAGAAGATTATTATTGGGCATGCATCGATGTTAAATCATTATATACTTACATTAGTATTAAATGGGGAATTGAAGCATGTGCTAAAATAATGGGGGAGGGCCCAAAAACTTTCTTTGTCCTGCAGTTGTTAGAATTTGTGTTGACTCACAATTTTTTTGTGTTTGAAAATCAATATTATTTGCAGAAGTCAGGTACAGCTATGGGGGTGGTGTTCGCACCTTCTTATGCGATCATCTTTATGGGGTTTTTGTAAACGGATATTTTTATTGCAGTGATTTTTTCAAGCACCATGTGGTGGTTTTTAAACGTTATATTGATGATTTGGTATTCATTTGTCAAGATGAGGAAAATGAGTTTTGTAAGTTTGTAGATGAGTTGCATTGCAATGAATTTGGTTTGGAGTTTACATATGGGTTAAAAGAAGAATAATGGAACATATGGGGGACATTAGGAATGCTAGAATGGAGAGCCCAATAGCCCTACATTTTCACAAAATACACGGGGAGTTCATGGATAGTTTAGTTTTTAGTGTATTAGCGAAAGGGTTTGAGAAACAGGGTTTTGATTTGATGAGGGCCTTGCTAAGAATGGAGACCGGATATATCATCAATGTTAATACTCTGTGGCCTAATGGTTTGAACATGGAATTGGATCTGAACGTGTGATTGTGTCTCAGATGACTATGCTTTTGGTTGGAGATTTTGAATAGTAAACCTTATCATCATACGGGATTATGCAAGGATACTTTCCTTACAGTTAATGTAAGGTTTGCAGCAAGGTAAAAAATCTAAATGGTGAAAGAATTAATGGTCGGATTCATAGGTCCTGTGGCCATTTCAATTGTAATACTTCTGGGATTGTATATATCTTGGGATGTGATTGTGAACTATCTTTGTGGCATATTGGCCAGACCAAAAGACCAGTTAAAAGAAGAATAATGGAACATATGGGGGACATTAGGAATGCTAGAATGGAGAGCCCAATAGCCCTACATTTTCAAAACGTACACGGGGAGTTCATGGGTAGTTTAGTTTTTAGTGTATTAGCGAAAGGGTTTAACAAACAGGGTTTTGATGTGATGAGGGCCTTGCTAAGAATGGAGACCAGATATATCAATTTTTATTCTCTGCAGCCTAATGGTTTGAATATGGAATTGGATCTGAACGTGTGATTGCGTCTCAGATGACTATGCTTTTGGTTGTATAATAGTGTCAGTTTAATTTTTTACACTGATTTTCTATGAAATGTTTGCATGTTTTGAGTAGAGAAACTGGTTTCATAAAATACTTGCATTTTTCTATGAAAGGTTTTGTTATGCATTAAATTTTGTTTTTCTAAGATATTTTTGTAAAAGGAATTTTGTATTAATTGATGGATAAATTGAGAAGATTTGTCTTTTGTTTAATTCTCTAAGTGAGTTGAATGTTCTTAATTGTATAATATTTTAATTGGATAATTGAGAGTTTAATATAACATGGTATCCCAGATGGTGAATTTATTCCTTGGAAGGCTTGTATAAGCTGAGGTACCAGAATCATCAATAAAGCGTGGATATCTACACCAGTGTTTCCGGTTGTGTTTTTTTTTTTTATTTATACCACTCTTCTCAAGCTGTACAAAGATTAGGGTGCATCAAAGGTGCCCTTGAGCTGTCCAGTTGTCATGTCCCAAGAAGTATATAACCCATAAGACTTACTGCAGCAGTGATCTAATGATGAACATTTGGTAATTCTTAAATCTGCTTGTAGGTTTTTGTGTGCGTGCATGTGCTTTCTTTATCCTGCCATAGACTACTGGAATTATGTCTAGAATTACTTCTCCACCTTGCACAAACTGAATGATATGATAGCCTCATCCCTGTCATGACCACTGTAGATAAAACAAGTATAAGATAATAAAAATGCAACAAATGAAGTAGAAAACTGGAAGGATAACATTCACAAAGAAATGCAACTGTTCAAAGGTTAAACAGCAAAAAATATAAAAACTGAGAGGGGGAGATTTACCATAGGAATCCTCAGTTGACTCTACAACATAAACTTGTGAGAATTGCATGTTTCATGTATTGTCTTAACTACAGTACAGCAAAAAAAAAAAAAAAAAAAAAAACTTCAGCCAATCAAAATTATCTACTGCTGTGCAAAATCTTGGTTAATGCATACCTCTCAGCCTCTTAGTGAAAGAAATCCAGACAGAGCCTGACAAAATGGGGGACAAAGCCCCAAAAATATGGACAGATTTAGATATTGCTCTTATAAACTTAGAAAGTTGGTAGAGTAACATGATTTGTGTTAACATACATTTTCTGAAGGGTTTGGAATCTGAACCACAAATTTATGTCATTACTTAGTGACTTCAATCCTCAGATCATCCCAGTGTTTTGCCAGAAAAAATGCAGCTTTTATGAGGAATAGACCAAAAATATGAGGCAAAAATCTGGATAGAGAGGTATGGGTTAAGGGACCAACTCACTTAAAAAAAAAGCTGTATCCCAAAATAGTGACAGTGAAGACAAAGGGATGGGACATCATTGTATTTTTTCTATTTTTGATCACACTGGTCCTTTAGCAAATAAATGTAATCTGCCAGCTGTCTTTCAAAAAAAAGTATAGCACTGTTTCTGCCTCTTGCTGGTTTGCATACAGTCTTACATTTTTCTTTATTTATCCTTTGTTGACTGCGTTAGACCCACAAGGCTAACGGCCTCATTACAGCAGAGATCCAAGATGATATTTATACTATTAGGGGAAATTTGGCTAGGGCATCCTGGAACTTCTCCACTGATGATGAGGGATCTTTACATCCACCAACTCAAGCAGATGGGGCCTTGGTTTAGTGTCTCATCCAAAGAACAACTCACTCAGAAGTGCATCACTCTCCCACCCCCTTATGCAGCACTGCTGTGTCAGCAATCCATCTTCCAGGTGCAGAAATAGAACCCACAACCTTCTGCTCCACAGGCAAGTGCAATACCTCTTGCGCAATAACTCTGCTTATGGTTTTTTGTTTAGTACTCTGATGTGGAAAACTGTACTAAACAGTTAATTTTTTCTCTATTTTGTTGTTAATGGTGCCACCGTCAGATATTAAAGTGACTTCCTTAGGTGTAAATGAAAGTTATGTACTTACTGTAATGCAAGATCCACATCGTCTTGTTCTGTCCATCTCAGAAGACAGTTTATTGGATCCAACCTCGGCACGTTTTTTGAGAGCTAGGATCCAGAACTCTGGTTCCTCTTCTACCCATAACTCTCTTTGTTCCAAGACTACCTCATATTGAATTTGCCTGCTTGTACCTTGTAGTCCTTTTGATGGACACAACATCCATGTCAACCTATGTAATGAATAACAAAGAAGGTATAAACAACTCTACATGCCAATAATACAGTGTCCTGGTCAGGTCCAATCAATCATTCAAGGGCCAAACAAAATGATAGTTTAGCAAGTGGATGGAGGGAGGGAACTCAACAGATGGGACAGATTCCACAGAGTCATGGGACATCTCAAGAGAGGATATTCTAAAGTTGGGTGGAACCAAAATAAGCACAGGCTCTAGATTGTACATCTAATTTGTAATGTGATACAAAAGTATACAAAGGAGATGATTGTGAACTAGAACATCCTTTGCTGACTACCCCTCTAGAAGAATAAGGGAGAAGTAGCTCCTGCATTTGTTCTTTAGGTGAGATGTACAAATATTGCAGAACGGCTAGCCCCAATGATTGAAAATCATCATTGCCATTGACTGGCTGAGGGACTACTCATACAGCAGAAGAACAGACCTACTCAGTTTGTCCAGCAGAACATTGAAAGTTCCCAGGATAAGCTTGTCCATCACAAAGCATTGGGAAGGCATTGTCCACTGCAACAACCTCAAGGCTTCCCAGAGCAACAGGTAAGAAAGAATTCCCCCTTGCTTGCTGATTCAACTGGATGGACATCACACTCTTGGGGAGCGAGTCCTGAAAGGCCAGGAACACCAGCAGGACTGCCATCATCTCCAAGATGTTGAAGTCAAGTCTGGACTCATTTGTCGACAATACGCCTTAAACCACCTTCCCTTTGTAATGCTTCCCCACCTTAGAAGGGAGTTGTCTGTGTTCAGTGTGACTATCAAAGGTGGTAGGGTGAAAGGTCAACCTCACATGACTATTGGGGAGGTCAACCACCAACGAATTTGCAAACTGATGTGAGACAAATTAGGGAATGATGGGGTTGATGCAGTACTAACCATTGTATAAACAGCATCCACTGTAGAACACTCATGTAAAATCTTGCCTGAGTTGCTAAAGTGATAGACACAGCCATTGATCTAGTCTTGTTGTAGTGTTCAAATAAGTCAAGCCCTCTGAAGCATCTGACAAAGGGTTAGTATTCTGGCTTTAGTAAGTCTGGAAATCTGTGAAGCTGAGTCCAGGTGGCACCCTATGAATGTAACATTATCAATTGGCTTTTGGTTAAATTTAAAGTAATTCCCAAGCAGGAATCTAAGTTGAGCAAGATCTTGCACTGGATAAGTAGTCCCCTGCTGAATGTAATGAGGAACCAGTCATCTAAGTAGGGGAGCACTTGGAACCTTTGCAACCTTAGATACACTGCAATGACTGACAGACAGTTGGTGAACACCCTGGGTGCTGTAGTGAGGCCAAAGGGCAGCTCCCTGAAATGAAAAATGACTGGCGCCTAGCCAAAAATGGAGAAATCTCTTGGACTGCCTACCTATCTTAACATGTTAGTAAACTTTCTTGAGATCTGTTGAGCACATCCAGTTGTCCTTCAGAAGAGTTAGAATGGATTGAACTGACACCATCTGGAACTGTGTTTCACAAATTGGTTGAGGTGGTGTAGGTCCAGAATGAGGTCCACACACTTTTTTGGAATCAAAAAGAACCTTGCATAGGCTCCAGATCCTCAATGGACTGTTGGGACCTACTGGATGACTTTTTTTTTTAATAGCAACTTTGCTGCTTCTGTTGCTGCAATTCCCTCTGAAGGGGTGGAATGTTGGGGAATCTCTCTTTTGTGGTGGGAAAGCAAAGGGAATAATGTAACCTGTAGAGATTATCTTGTGTACCATAAATCTTGAGTGATGGCCCGTTAGGTGAGGGTGCAGGGATAAGCGCACAAACTATTGGTTCAGCACCAGTATTGCAGCATATGGGCAACCCTTCAGTAGCATTGAAGGGGTTTCTTAATAAAAGGACCTCAAAACCATTGATTCTATAGTTCACCTCTGTCCCTGGGGTGACATCCATTACCATATCCCCTATCTGCCCCTGATGGGTGGGGTCTGTAAGTAGAAAAGCCTTGGCCAAAACCCTGAGCTTTCCAAACGATAGCTTCTTTCCAACCTTTTAGTTCTGTGAAAAAGTCCCTTGGGGTGGAAAAGCATATGTCTACAGCACTCAGGATCATGCAGTCCTGTTTGATTCTGATGAGCTTATCTTTAATTGTATGACTAAAAAGTGTAGAACCATTAAAGGGGTGTTAATGAATGACGTGTTGAAGCTTTCTGTGAAATTGCAGAGACACATCCAGGCATGCCAATGACTGGTGATGGCAATTCCTGATGCCCATGCTCCACCCTCAGCTGCATTTGAGAGCAGACTCATGTCCAAGCTGGCCACAGACTAGAGGGTAGATAGCTGCAACTCCACTGATTTTTGGATGTCAGCAGGCAGATTACCCAAGGGAGATTAGGACAGTTCTTTAGTCAGATCCCTCTGGAAATGGGTCATGTAATTCAAAATCCTAAGTGCACTATCACTGGAGCATAAGTGTTTCCCAAATCTGTCTACCATCCTTGACTCCTGGTCCAAGAGGCAAACAGATGTACTCTCTTCCAAGAGCTGTTTTTGCCTTGCTCCAGTGGGATGTGTTTCTAAAGGCAACCAATATTTTGTCCTGTTTTGTTGACTAGGCTCCCCACATCTAGTTCCTTCCAGGTCTACTGAGAAACCAAATATATCAGCTCTTCTGTAGGCAGGACCAGCCAGGAGGTAGATGGGTTAATGCTGAGAGCCTTGAGGAATAAAGACTTTTCCATGGAAGGGGCGTCGATGGACCAACCCCCTCTTTGATTTATCAAATCTAGAATATATCCAAAGGTGAGGTCTTCCAGGGGGATCCCTCTCCTTCCTCAAAATTGGTATGTTCAGTAACAGAATCTGGAGACAAGTCCAGATGCCTCCTTTTGCAGAGCCATTTCCTATTGCTTTCCGCATGGTGACTTCTGAGGAAGGGTTGGAATCAAATGGGGAACTAGCCAGGCAAGAACACTTGAGTCTTAGAGATGGTGACTGTCCTGTCAAACATGACCAGATATGGCCACAGGATCCAAGGGGAGGGTCAGAGCGGAACTAAGTGGGAACAAAACACCACCTGTGTAGACCTGGAGAGGACACTCTCAAAACCTGAAGCCAATATCAGAGCCAAAGTTGCATCCCTTTGACCCAAAGAGGCCAAAGAAGGAACATCTCCTGCACCAATCTGACTCTGTTCCAAGGCAGACAATAGAGCCAAAGCACTTAAGGGTTGGGGTGGTTCTGAAAATCTTTGAGTCAACCTCGATCGCTAAAAGCCTCTGCTTCGGCCCTGATACCCATCCTGATCTGATAACGCCAGAGTCGAAAGGCTGATGAGAAACAGAATGAAAGTTGAAAGCACTGTCTGCTCTAAGGGGGTCCCTTGTGGCGGTCACTTGGTACGGTGGGCACAGGATACAAAAGCTGTACCAGTAAAGGAGAGATTATGGACTGGTTATTCAGAAAGAATCTGGAGCTACAGGTGGGGTAAGCACTGGGAGGACCCCAATTGAATCTGAGGCAGGTGAACCTTCTGCATCATCCTGTTGATGTCTGCTTCTGAGCCTCCTCAATGATCTAAATGAAGATGCTATAGAGTGTGGTCTGGATGAATGGTGCAGTGCATCCTGTAGAATGGGGGAGTGGTGCCGAGGACTAGCCAGCATCAGAGAGAAGCAGCACAATGGATTTGGAGAACAGTTGAATCCAAATGCTTTGTGGTCTCTGGTGACACACCAAACAGACCTGGAGGTCTTATTCTAGACTTCTCTTTTTTTCCTTCTCCTTCTCTCTTTTTTTTGATGCCTCTCAGCTTGTCTAACGTTTTGGAGGAACAAGACAAAGCATCCGATGTTGAAGATACTGGAACTCCCACTTGGGCAGGGAGGAGGCCCTTAAGAATCAGCTTGTTACATCAGTCAGCAGGAGCCCTCGTCCTGAAAGAGGCATAGGCCTTGCACTCCACATCAAACTGGGCTACCTCTAAGCAACACAGACAGTGTATGTGGAGGGGGGGGGTCCTGTAGGGGAATTTTGTGCCCACAGGCACTAGATTTCTTGGAAACCAAGGCCCTTTTAGGCATCACCAGCAACTATCCACAGTAACAAATACAACACTGATGCAACAACCACAACAATAAAGAGCAGCCAATCTGTAAAATGCAAAATAGACAATGATTTCATTATATAACGACCTTATCACAATGCTACAGCAAATTATTTTTTCTCTCCCTAGGGAGGGTAAGACAGGAAAAGAACTCCGGAAACAAACAGCTATAAAAGGTAACTATGAACAAAGCTAAAGCAGGAAGATATTAAATATACAAATTCTGCATAAAAATTGTTGAAAGATATACAAGGCAAAAGGTGGAAAAAAGATAACCTGTCTATGACTACATATAGAGCTCTCAAACATCCATGTTGATAGATCAAGCAGCATACAAGATCTGAAGTAATTCAGGACCTAGAGAGAATTATGGGTAGGAAAGGAGCCAGGGCCCTGGATTCTTGCTCTTGATAAAGCACTTAGGTTGGATGTGACAACCCCATCTATTGACTAAGATGAAAAAAGACACTGGATTATGCTATAAAAGGGTGGTAGTTATTTATTTATTTCCAGTTTGATGACCGGGGAGGTCTACTGGGCTCAAAGAGCCCATTTTCAGCGGAGGCCCGGGGAGAAAAGCACCAATAATACATAGTACAAGCTCCATAATATGATGTACAATACATAGTGGAAACAGAAACAAACTAAGCAAATTTTACATACAAAATAGCAAAAACTAAACAAAAGTTAAACAGCAACTTGGAGAAGGATGTAAAGCATATTTACGTTTAGTGGTTGAGAACAGTAGTACAAGGTTAAATTAATACAGAGGTTTAAATCATCTGAGAATGATACAGAAGTAACATTAGCATGGATGAGTTCTTTATGCATGAATATTTGCATGAGTTAAATTAATACAGAGGTTTAAATCCTCTGAGAGTGGTATAGAGGTAGCATTAGCATGAAGGCAGTACATAAGGTTAATCAAGTGTGTAAGGAAGAACAAACTTTGTGTGTTATAAAGTATTTATGTATTAAGCAGGTTAGGTAGGTGGAGTGCAATTGCATTTCCATTTTTGGGAGTGGTAAGAATGCAGCTGGGTTTTGAAGTGTTCAGAGATCTTAGAGATGGAGGGAGAGAATTCCATTTTTTGGCGACGGAAAAGGATAGGAGAAGCTGACCAGCGAGATGGTTTGGTTTATAAACAGAGATTAGGTTTTGGTGGGTAGATCTTAGAGTTCTGTTTGGGGTGTATAATGTTAAGATGTTTGTTAGTGCTGGGCATATAGTTGGTTTGAAAATAAGCTTGTGAGCGGTAAATGAGTTGAAGGTAGTCAAGGTAGTTTGGGAGTTCTAGCCATTGCAGCTGGTGGAGAGGTTTATAGTGGTGAGTGGAGTATGTGGAAGTGGTGGTGAACTCTGAGATTTTATTGCAACAGGATTCTAGTTTAGAAGAGATGGAGGAAGATAGGTTAGTTAGTAGGGGAGCTCCATACATTAGTGAAGGTAGTAAGAAGGTAGTGGCGAGGGTCTGTCTTGTTGAGGGGGAGAGGAAGTGGGAGTTTCTGTACAGCATGCCAAGTTTCTGATGGGTTTTCTTTATATTTAGCTGAATATGGGTATCGAATTTTAGGTGTTTGTCAATAGTAACTCCAAGTAGTTTAGCAAAAGGAATAACTTCTATAGTGGAGTTGGCAAGGCTTGTAATCTTGAAAGATATTTTGTTTAGGCGGATAGATTTTGAGGGAGAGAACAGAAGGATCTTTGATTTATTGGCATTCAAAGAGAGGTGATTTTGGAGCATCCAGTTCTCAGTAGTTGAGAAGGCAGTTTGAGTTTTTGTTTGGAGCTCAGGGAGGTTTGATGCAGAGCAAACTAAAGTTGAGTCGTCTGCATATTGTACTATCTTAGAGTTAGGAATGGCTGCATGGAAATCATTAATGAAAATATTGAAGAGCATAGGGCCAAGAATGAATCCCTGTGGTACCCCGGTTGGGGTGCGAAGGAAGGCTGAGGTGACAGTCTTCCATTTTACTGCCTGAGATCTGTCAGAGAGGTAGCTGCTGAACCAGGTAATGGTGTTTTGTGAGAGGTTAAAATTGGAAAGGTGGTGAAGAAGGTGGGTATTGGAGATCGTGTCGAAAGCCTTGGAGAGGTCAAGGACGACTGTGGATACAAGTTCTCCAGAGTCACGGGCATGGTTTACAATGTCTAGAAAAGACAGAAGAGCTGTTATTGTGCTATGACCAGGATGGAAAGTACAGTTGTGTACCTACCATAAATGTAGATGTTCGAGTGTATTCACTGTTGCAGTCATTACTCTTGGGTTATCCTGCTGGCAAGCTACCCGCAGTCGGCCTGAATTCCAAAGTCTTGGTCCAGCGTCGGTTGCTGTCGCCTCTTCCCTGACGCCAGTGCGCCAGGGGTATAAATGATGCAGCCAATGCCATTTTCTTCAGTTTTTCTTGCCCCAGATGTCAGGTGCCCCCAAAATGGTAGGCTAAAATAATGCCAATAAGTATGCATGCAATAAAGTAAACCTTTTCTTCATCTACAAGCAAATACACCACATAGGTTGTATAGAATAGAGAAGTACAGATAAGTCCCAGCAAAGAAAAGGGGGATGGTGGGTGGGTAACCTGGACTGCAACAGTGAATACACTCGAACATCTACATTTATGGTAGGTACACAACTGTACTATGTTCGTGTTTCACTGCTGCAGTCATTACTCTTGGGTTGAATCCCAAAGCTAAGGTTGGGTGGCTGTGTCTAAATAGGGTTAGGAGAGGCTATAAGGCCCTGCAGAACTGCAGTGGCAATGCCTGCTCTGGATTTAGAGAAGAGAGGCAAGTGGTAGTGCCTTGTAAAAGTGTGCACTGAACTCCAAGTTGCAGCCTCTAAAATGTCTTTGGTTGGTACTCCTCTGAGGAAGGCTGCTGACGTGGCTGCTGCTCTGGTTGAATGTGGCCCAATGCCCTTAGGCACTGATTTGCCATGTTGTGAATAGCAGAAACGAATGCAGTGGCCTATCCATTTTGAAAGTCTGTTTTGAAATGGCCTTTCCTTGTGATCCTGCAGCATATGCCACTAAGAGTTGCTTAGTCTTTCTGAAAGCTTTAGTTCTGTCCAAGTAGAAGAGTAGCTGTCTGTGTATGTCCAAAGAATGCAGAAGTCTCTCACCCTTATTCTGTGGGTTTGGATAAAAAGTAGGCAAATTAATGGTTTGGTTAAGGGCCACGCTGGACACTACCTTAGGCATAAATGTCGGGTTTGCCTTAGAGAAACCCTGTCTGTATGAAAAATGATAAAAGGTTCCACAGCCATGAGTGCCTGTAACTCTGAAACTCGTCTTGCAGAGGTTATTGCTAGGAGCAGAGCTGTTTTCCATGATAAGAACTTTATCTCAGCTGTATTGGCTGGCTCAAAAGGAGGCAGTGTAAGTTTTTCCAAGACATAATTGAGGTCCCATGCAGGTATTGCTGCTCTCCTTGGAGGTCTTATGTTTTTGGCCCCTCTGAGGTACTGCCTTAACAATGGATGAGAAAAAATAGGTGGTTCCGTATTGTAATGAGCTGAAATGGCAGAGGCATGGATTTTAATTGATGAAAAGGATAGGCCTTTGTCCAGCATCTCAGTTAGGTATTGTAAAATCTGAGGAATATTTGGTACAAACATGTCAATTCCTTGTGCCTGGTTCCAAGCACAGAATCTCTTCCATTTTTCTGCATAAGATTTTCTGGTACTGGGCCTCCAAAATATCCATCACTGCTTTAGAGAGAGGTGTGTTATGAATGGCTACATTATCTGCCATGCTGCCAGATTTAGGGTCCTGAGTTGGCTGTGCAGCATCTGATTGTTTCGTTGGGTCAGTAAGTGAGGAATTAGAGGTAATGTCCAGGCTGGGCCTTGAGACAAGCTCTTTAGGATTGGGTACCAGTGCTGGTGGGGCCAGTTTGGGGCAATCAGAATCATTTTTGGCTTCTCTTGTCTGACCTTTAGGAGTACCTTGGGGAGGACAGGCAGAGGAGGAAAGGCATATACTGTTAGGGTTTTCCAGCTGAATGATAGAGCACCCACTTTCCATGCTTGCTTGTGATAAGTCCTTGTGCAGAATCTCTGTAGTTGGCAGTTGTGAAGGGAGGCAAATAGATCTATGTCTGGGCATCCCCATTTCTTTGTTATCATACTGAAGACTTGTGGATCCAGTTTCCACTCGTGGGGATCCATGAGGTTTCTGTTTAGTTTGTCTGCCAGAGTATTTATCCTTCCTGGCAGGAATTGTGCTTGCAGGTGTACTTGGTAAGTCAATGCTGTGTCCCACAAAGTCATGGCTAGTCTGCAGAGGGGATAGAAATGTGTGCCTCCCTGCTTGTTTATGTAGCACATGACTGTAGTATTGTCCGTCTTTATCAGCAGTTGTCCTGGATGAAGCAGATCATTGAAGGCTGTCAGGGCATTTTGAACAGCTAGCATCTCTTTTTGATTGATATGAAGATGCATTTGGCTTGTGGACCATGTGCCCTGAATACATTTTCCTGCCATGTGTGCCCCCCAGGCATAGTCTGATGCATCTGTTGTTAATGTCTGCCTGGCTGTGGGTAAAGTGAATGGCTGTCCCTTGTTGTGGTGACAGGCCTGTGCCCACCATCGAAACTCCTGTTGCAGGCAGGGAATGAGGGTAATTAATGTTTCCAGGCTGTGGAATGTTGAGTCCAAACACTTTTTAGATACCATTGTAGTTTCCTCATATGCAGTCTTGCATATGGAATTAGCAGAATGCAGGATGCCATGAAACCCAAAGCCTGCAGAATTTTTCTTGCAGATAACTGGGTCTTTGTTGCTAACATTTTGAAGTAAGAAGTCAGTTGCCTTTGTTTGTCTGACGTGAGATAAGCCATCTGGGCAGTTGTATTTAAGCTTGCACCCAGGAATATTATCTCTTGAGAGGGTACTAGTTTTGATTTATTTTCGTTTACTGTGCACTCTAGACAAATTAGTAATCTTTTTACAAATACCAGACGCTTTAGTAGAATGTCCTTGTTCTCTGCTTTAAAAAGGCAGTCATCCAAGTAAGGATATATTTGAATTCCTCTTTGTCTGCAAAATGCAATTACTGGTGCCAGGCATTTTGTGAAGACCCTCAGCGCAGTAGATAAGCCAAAGGGCAGTGCAGAGAATTGGTAGGGCATTAAGCCAGCTATGAATCTGAGGTATCTTGTTCAAGATTGTCTGATTGGGACATGCAGGTATGCCTCTTTTAGGTCCAATGTTACAAGCCAAGCTTTCTTGCCCAGCATGGGCAGAAGTTGTTGTAGAGTCAACATTTTGAATTTTGGAATGTCCAAAAATGTGTTTAGAGTAGACAGGTTGAGTACTGGTCTCCAGGCTTTGTCCTTTCTGGGTACCAAGAAAAGTCTTGAGTAAAATCCTTGTCTCTGCTCTTGCTGCGGCACTCGCTGAATGGCCCTCATATCCATGAGAGATGAAACTTGTTTTTGCGCCTCTGCCCATTGATTGTGTGGCAGGTCTGGCATACCTTTTGACCTTGGCAGGGTGTGAAAATGGAACCTGTAGCCCTGTGACACTATATTCAAGACCCATTTGTCCTGGGTGATCATGTGCTAATTTTGTGAAAAAAGTGCTGGTTTTCCCCCTAAGGGGGCTGCCAAAAGATAAGTGCTTGGTGCTGGTAGAGGAAAGTCATTGGGACTGTTTCCTGTATGGCTGAGATTTGTCTTCTCCGCTTTTGGAGGTAGAAGCACCCCATTGTTTAGACCTGTATGAGCCTTGGGGCTGGGATTTGCCCCTGGGGCATCTGTATCTGCCTCTTTGTGGCCTGTCTGACACTGGAAAGGACCAATTCTTTGAAAGCCAGTTCCTGCTAAATCTGGGTGGCTGTACCTGTAAGAAATCCTTAACTGTCTGCATAGATTTCGCTTTGTCCTCCATTTTCTTCAACACCTCTTCTGCTTTAACACCAAACAAAGTATCATGCTGTAGTGGAGCATCTAATAATTTTGCTTTAACATGATCAGGCAGATTCTGTTCCTTTAACCAAGCATGTCTCCTAATGACAGTACCCGTAACAGCGGCCCTGCAGGAGGCCTCCAGAGAGTCAAAACCACATTGCAAAGTATGCTTTCCCACTTGTTCAGCTGCATGCAATAAATCCTGCATTTCTTTGTTTTCTGCACATTCAGAATTTGTCAACATTTTCTGTTTAAGCAGTGACATTAAATATTGCTGATATTTAAGCATATGAAACTGACAATTTAAAGCTCTTACAGCCAAGGTAGCAGAAGTATAAATCTTTTTCCCCCATCTGTCCAGTGCCCTTGAATCCCTGTCTGAGGGGATAGGGTTTTTTGCAGTGGAAGCCTTGACCTCTTTGGGACCCTGAGATATAGTTTCTGGGTCTGCAGCAGGGTTTTTATAAAGAAATTTATGGGAATCTGGAACCCTGTAGTATCTGTCTGGCTTCACAGGTGCTGGAGGTAAAGAATCTGGAGACAGTCAGGACTCTGAAAATACATAATCTACAATGTCTAAAACAGGAGGAATAGCAAGAGGCCTGTGCTGAGGAAGTAAAAGGAAGTCTCTAAGCCTTTTCTTAGATTCTGAGTAGTCTTGGCTCTCCCAGTGGAAGTGCTCCCTCATGGTATGCAGGGTTTCCCCAAAAGAATAATCCTCAGGAGGAAAGGCTGAAGGGAAAGATTCTTCAGCATCAGAATCCTCATAGGGAGGAAGAGAGTATTCATGTTCAGAAGAGGAATCAGAGGAAATGTAAACCTGATCTGAAGATTCATATTCTGTCTCTTGCCTAGGCCTCTTATCAGGAGGGGGATGGGAACCCCTGATCAAAGTAATTAGGTCTTCGGCCATTTTGAGCACCTGTTTTTTAGGCATGGAGGCCTGCCCATGGGATTGCTATACTTGTTTATTTGTCTTTAGTGGATCTTTAGTCTTTGCCTTTGAAGCTGAAGTCGGTTTTACATATAACTGTGTAGGCCTGAAAACACCCTCAGAAGCTGATGCCTGTTCAGCAGCTCCGGACCCATCTGAAGGGATATTTTCCGAGTGTCCAATACTTTGAGTTTCCTGCGGCCTAGTCGGCTCCATGTGGGAGTCGGAAGCGGCCTGCGGCTCTGAAGTAGCGGACGTCAGGGGCTGCCGGCGACTGGCTTAGAAGAAGCCTTGTCAGTTTTGGACCTCGGATGCCTGTCCTTTTCCTTGCGTTTTTTGTGAATTGCGGTAGTCGGATAGCTATCAGACATCGTGTAATTAAATCTTTGGCCAAAGTAGTGAAATGCAAAATCGTGCCGACGCTTAAGAGTGCGTTGGTTAAATCTAGCACAAAACCTACAATTAGCGACACCGTGATCACGGCCTAGGCAAGGAATACAATAAGAATGGAAGTCCTTATGAGGTATTTGCTTCCCACAAGAAATACAATTATTAACTTTTTCTGACATCGGTCTGGAGCAAGAAAAAAGTTTCCCCAACGGGGTACTTAGCTTTAAATGAAGACTTTGGATCTGAAATTCGAACACGAAAATCTCAGGAGTTGGCCGACCGGCACTTGCGAACTGCTTTTGCTTCGGACAGCGCGTGGCAAGAAAGACTGAAGAAAATGGCGTCGGCTGCATCATTTATACCCCTGGTGCACTGACGTCAGGGAAGAGGCGACAGCAACTGACACCGGACCAAGACTTTGGAATTCAGGCCAACTGCGGGTAGCCTGCCAGCAGGATAACCCAAGAGTAATGACTGCAACAGTGAAACACGATGAACATCCCATGTTGTGTTGGGGTGAGGAGTTGGTTATGTATAATGAATGACATGAGCTGGAGGTGGATGCATTTCTCAAGAATTTTTGAAATAGGGGAGAGAATCGCTATGGGCTGGAAGTTGGAGATATTATTTTTGCCTCCTTTATGGAGGGGTAGGATAAATCCTGGAGTAGTTAAATATATAGTTGGGGGGAGTACCCCCCCAAGTGGGTTTTATTTACCCCGGTGTGTGTTTTGTTGAAGTTTGGGCAAGTGTTTACTTGCCCTGGGAAAAATTCATCATTCAGGTATTTCACGACTTTCATCTCAAGAAAATGAAATGTGATGATATGGCCATCTGAGTATTAGAAGTAGATCCAATATGTTACCTGTGGCTGATATGGGTACAGAATGCCTCTCTATATGCACTGGATTACTGTACCTAGAATACAAGTGTCTCAAAGCATGAAACAAAATTCATAGCCAAATCAAGCAGCTTCTCTGAATGTAAAGTGAGTAGAAATGGCACTGCTTGTGCTTTTGTAATCTGTGTGTACAATGCAGACTTGTGTCAGAACATGACACTCTGAGTCACAAAAGGATGTCCTGTTAGCATTCATACATCTCATTTAAATGACATTATGCACTCATTTGCATATGATTCTATCTGATTTTTGTGGGGTTGCACATATGCACAGCAAGCCCCCTAGAAATCATACTTCCATTTGTGTGTGTGTATGTAACTTCTGCAAGTGTACACCCTGCGCATGCATAACTATGTATACCACTCTGGGTTCTGGTGTGCAAGCCTGTGCAGTCTATATTATGAATGGTGCAAAATAGTTGACCACTGAACTTAAAAATTCTATTAAAAGGTACAGAATGGCCATTCATTTTCTTCTTTTTATATTATTTAATATTGCAACAACATTTTCCTTTGAAAACACAGTTCTGGAAGGAAAAAAAAAAGAAAAAACATACAGCTGATGTTTAAATTCTAAAGTACTTTTTATTTTGCAACTTAAAATTCACAAGTAAACTATATTTATTAACTATGTACCTAAACAAAACTATTATGTAAACTGAAATTAAATACATCCACCATATTTGTAACAGAGCATTTCATTCACAGAATATACTGATGCTGTTAAGACTAAACACAAAGTTTCTCTGATTTTTGTTTGCGTTCACCATGGGAACTGCTGGTGTTTTGTGTGTTATAATTTATAGAATTAACATTTATTGGAGATTAACAGCTATCAATGTAATGATGGAACATAATACTGGGGATTAACAGCTATCAATGCAATGATGGAACATAATACATAATGCAATCTGGTTTGTTGCTAAAGCAAATATTAAACTGCAAATGAAAAGTTTGATTCATTTTCACATTTTCCACTGTTGATCAACTTCAGATGAATTGCAATTCTATTGACCACTGTGCTGGTTAATCTTCTAAGTGGTTACTTGCAAATGACTAACATTTTTGAGACTTAAACAGAAGAAAATTTAGTTACATAGAAAGATAAAGTAAAATTTGAGTTAAAAACATAATCATGACTACACAACACAATGGGTACTGAAAAAGCAGCTCACTAAAATGACCTGTTCCTGTAATGTTTCACTAACACAAAGCCAGATAAAATAAAATTGTTGAGCTGTTTTACAAATGTAATGCAATTAGCTATACAGCACGGGCAAAAAATGATCTTCAACCACTTTAACAGTTACTACCATACAGGATGAAAGGCTGTATGCTTACAAACAGTATGTAACATCTGTTTTAAAAACCAAGGCTAATGTATGCTGAAACCACCATCACATTTACTCTCAAATTCAGTAAATTAATAATCAGTTTATATGTCATCAGTCAATGAGATACTAAATAATCTCATAACTAAGTAAGGCTAATTTTATTTTTTTTTGTTTACAGTCAAACTTTTTGCAAGAGGTAAAAAGGCTGGCTACTAGTACCTCATTTACTAATTGGTAGTTAGCCAACCAGGTCAAGTCATAAAACTTTAGTTACACAGGTAACAGACAACTAACTAACAATTTGTATAACTGATGTGTTCTGGAATACTGTACAGTGTGTCATTTATTTTAAGGGAACTCTGTTACAACATTGTATCTTATCTGGTGAAGAGACAGATGCCAGTCCAGTCATACTGTTATCAGTACATTCCAATTCTGATAGTATTATTGGCAGTTTACAACTGGTGTTTGGGAATACAGAAGTGTATGAAAATACACTGCATTTGTACAGGCACGTATGAGTGGGCATACAGCTACAGAAGTGCATATATTACACTACATATACACATGTGTATGTATAAATACACACAAAATGGCAGGAAAAATTCTCATCTGACTGAACAATCTTTGCGTAGGCACAGTTAACATTTTCAAGCTTATTTTACTCCACTACAAACCTTGTTTGAGTCAATTTTGCAAGGTAGAAAACACTCCATTGTGCAGATTAAAGCATTTTAACATATTTTTTGGGATGTGGAGGTTACAGTCCACTCAAAATGTACATTAAAATTCTTTCATGTTTACACTGTGACATGCGTGTTTATATTTATATACACACACACATTCATGGCTACATAGCACATCACACAGTTTTAAACATTAAGTTCTGTGATGCTTGCACGTTGCCTTACCTAGAAACAACCAGTTATTTCAATTATTATAATAAAGGTAAATAAAATGAAGCAGATGTGGCAGGGGTAATGCTGAAATTAAAGACCATAAAAAGGTACAACATTAAAAGAAAGCTAGCATAATTTGTCATCACATGGCAAAGCCAACAGTCAAAGCTCCTGTTAATAAACAGAAGTCTTGTACATGTTATGCAAATTAGAAACAAGTACAACATTGTAAGCAACAGTATCTGTGCGCATTCTGTAAGCTCTGTACAGACAACTAAGGTACTTCTCAAAATGGTTCCCCTAGCAATTCAGTAGTATATAATGTAATATAAAGTGCTAGTAGTTAATTTCTAAACAAGGGCTTATGAAATGGGCTTTAAGGTAAAACAAAGAATAATAAATAATGTGTTCTGTAAAACTACGCATCCACAGGCAGCATAGCCAGCCATTCAAATTAAATCTGCAAAGGAATTTAATTAATTACATATGTAAAATTTTGAGAATTATAATGCTGTAAATTTTAAATAAGATCTGGTTAAACATGAATAGCAAATCTCTAAAGATTAATTACTTCATCGATGTAACTATTTTCTATCATTGCAAATGGATTTCTGTTTTATTCTAGCTATGTTGATTAGGGATTACTTACATTAATGTCTGCATGCAGTATCGCTACCACTATAAAACGTATCTTTAGCTGGTACCACTTTTCAACTTTTTCTCAATGGAGAGGAACCTAGTTTGGGCAAATGTGAGTCGTAAGATGCAAAGCATAATGATGCAAAAGAAACGGAGAGACTAGCTAAAAATAAAGAAGTGTGAGTAAAAAAAAAAATGATTTTCTTTCTCATACCTACAGTTAAACATGGTGTATTTCTCACCTATTTTAACTTTGGAAGTGTTCTCAGCCAACAGGTTATATAAAAGAAATGAGTACCAAGCAATGTAAAAGATAAGATAGAGTGAGAAGACAGACACCTGTAAGTTAAACTAAAACGAACAATCATATCAAATCTATTGACATTAGAAGACATGCTTAGTTAGCTTTAGTGCTTGGAACATTCACAGTAGAACTCACATTAATGACACAAAGGAATCATCTAAGAATGTCTGCAGTGGTACTGAGCATTCTAGTGAAATGTGCTGCCATGAGTCAAACGAAAGAGAAATGAATACCCAAACACATATTCATATGGCCTGTCGTGAAAAGGCAACATTGCGAGTTCCCAGGACTTGCAACTAAATGTTTTTTTTCTGATGTTGGTCGTTCCTGCTCTAAGGATGCATGTAAAGTGTAGAGGACTTCCTGCATCTCTGCAGTTATGATATACAAAAGGTATGCCATGACTGTTCAAACCTAAAGAAAAAGAAGCTCCTTAAAAAACAGGTAGGCTCTGACCATCAGTATACAGAAAAAAGAACTTCTCTGACTATCAGTGTATAAGTCCTCTGCATATAGGAGAATAAACCAGTTCTCTATTAGTTATCAAAGCCATAATCCCTGTGAACTCTAAGTATCCACTGTCTTCTTCTTTCGGCTTTTTCCCGGTTAGGGGTCGCCACAGCGGATCACCTGTCCGCTCATGATTGGCAGTGGAGTTTTACGGTGCCGAGGTGCCAGCCCGTCTCCCAACCTTCCCCACAGAAGGCACATGCACGCACACACACACACCTAGGGCCAATTTGGAGTGTCCAATCCACCTACAGCATGTCTTTGGGATGTGGGAGGAAACTGGTGCACCCGGAGGAAACCCACGTGACTACAGGGAGGACATGCAGACTCCGCACAGAAGGCACCCCAGCCAAGAATCGAACCAGAGAACCTCTAGCTGTGAGGCGACAACGCTGTTCTAAAATGCAGGTGAACCAAGGGAGCACTGGAATTTGCTGCCTTCTGCTACAATAATTCCAGCACAGGACAATATTGGCAAAGATGTGTTTGCAAGAATTATCATCATGATCCCACCTCTAAAAATGCTAGAATCATACCTCTTAGAGCAAGACATCTGGACAAAGGCATAAATAATTGGGGGGAGGGTTCTTACAAAGTTAGAAAGTAGACAGAATAACAAGATTTGCATTAGCATGACTGAAACTGAAACATCTGTCATTATTTTCTGACTTAAATCTTCAATGATTTGAAAATGACTTGCTAGAAAGACACAATTCTATGAAAAACAGACCAAAATATGAGGCAAAAATCTGTACAGTGGAGAGGTATGGCTAAAATATAAAACACCACAGGTGTTATCCTCAGCAGCTCCTCAATAATGCACATAGCTCTCACAATGGAGTAGAATCACTTTAGAAATCTGACTGCATGCATCAGATAATGCAACAACAAATTCACATTTAACATTTTCTTTAGTCACATTCTGAGAGCATTCAGCAGCCGGTTCGGGAGGCTTCACATATGGGGATGCCTACAAGCACCTGTCAGACTTGCACCACTAGAGATAAGTTAAACAATAACACTTACAAATGTAATATTTCCATGGAATATAGACTAAAGAAGTTCATAGGGTACCTAATACTGATGAAGAGAAGTTTACAATATTAACTGTTGTGTCATGACTTCTGTAGTTAAAAATGTAGAAATAAATGTGAAATATAAAATCTTTCCTAAATTTAGAAATGGCAATTATGTTAAGCACAGGTTGAATCCATCCCACCACCCTTGTAGTAAATACAGCAAATCTGAAGTTTCATTTCCTCAGAGTTGTAATACTCATTTTTCGGCAAAACCAAATCTTGTTTTGCTCCACAGTAGTACAGTGTCAGAGCATGTACATTTAGAGTTCAGTAGTGAGATGATACAGTTCCTCTACATTGGGTATATGGATGAGATGCAACCTCCACATTGCAAAAACACATCTTGCCATTACTAGGCACCCTTTCTGACCAGGCACTTTCTGTTTTATATGTTTTGATCTTTTTTTTTTTTTGTAAAGACTGGCAGTGGGAGGCAGTTTGTGGGGCTCTGCAGACCACACCCTTTCATAAGTCTTGTAATTGTTATGGAGTACTCAACCTGGACATTGACTCTCAAGCTTTCCTATGACTTGTGCAGTACAGTGACAGGACATACACAATGTACCTGTCAGGTCTGTTTTTTTTTCATGCAGCTCATTCTAAATGTGTCCAGTGCTTACATCAGGGATAGAAACATCAACTCCAGAATCACCACACTGTGAGTCAGGAGTGGTCACACGAATATTACCCTTGCTGTGTCACAGCTTGTGCATCATCTGCACTGTAAAGTACCTGCAAGTAGAGAGTGTAGACAGGCAAGAATGCTGTCAAAAGCTGATTTGTTGGTAAAGATCTTGAGAAATGTCCATAGCAACAGTCCAATCATATTAACATAATTTATATTTCTAATCTTAAGAATAGAGGTCAGTTGAAGAAGAGCATTAACTGTGTGAACTGTTAACAAGCTATTATCCCTGGAACATGATTTTTCCCCTCAGCCTTTCTTTGCCTACCGTGTGACCTTGAGCAACCAAACATTGCTTTGAGG
Source organism: Protopterus annectens (assembly GCF_019279795.1). Classification (NCBI taxonomy): domain Eukaryota; kingdom Metazoa; phylum Chordata; order Ceratodontiformes; family Protopteridae; genus Protopterus; species Protopterus annectens. The sequence goes on from NC_056728.1 coordinate 256,157,488, forward strand.
AAACTGAAAATTTGGGCTGGCTTAATCATTAGGTATACCTAGCTAGAATTGCAAATATTACGCCTCAAACTAAAATTGTCTTTTATCCTTTTCTTCTTTTCACTCTAATATCTGCATTTTTCTCTTTGTCTAAAACACTAACTGATGATGCATCTCTGGATTTTTTTTTTAACTTTTGTATCTTACCTAGGTATGTGCAACACTGTAAAATGGTGTGACTAATAACTGTCTATTGCCAATATTCCTAAAGTCAATCCTTGTGGCCTCCTTACCACAGGTCAGAGAATGCTTGTGCGCAAACAACCACAACATTACTTGTAGTCTAAAAAAAACATATCAAATCTATGTTGAGCTATGCAGCAAAATAAATAAAGCACTGTGGCACTGCGTGTTATCTGTACTACAATGCATGGCTTCTATCTTCTCCAGAAGATGCCACATTGCAGCAGTGGAACTCAAAGGCAGTATTTTGCAGAACTTTGGGACTGCTAAGAAATTCAGTACAGTCTAGTTAGTATGCTGTTTTCCCATTCTTAATCTCAAAGCTGAGGCAAGTGATCTAATACTTAAAAATGTGAGGAGGAACAGCCTGGCAAGCATGCTTGCAGAATTGTGGAAGACAACAGAACAGATCCATCTCAAAGTCAGTGCAGTTTCTTATTCCTCTAGATGAAAAAATGAATCACGTCAGTCATATTTGCGATGGTCATCAAGTAAGAGTTTGCCAACTACAGTTGCTCCATTTCAGATACTGAAGTGGGACATTTCCACTGAAGCATGAGCTCTTTTGGTGGACAAAACTATTCTACAACTAGTGAAAACTGATTTTACTTTCATTTCAAAATTAAGATAATTAAAATACTGTATTGTTGACTCTAGCTGTTATTGTGTTTACATAATTTTTATTTTCAATACTTTAGATAAAAAGACAATTTCCATCCTAATTGTTCAGAACATTTGCTAGCTCCCCCCATCAGGACTAAGATTTTGTTCTACAAAAAGAGAGAGGGTGACAATCTTTGGTCTTGGAGAACAAGTTTCTTCTGAAGAATTACTAATGATGCAAAGGAAGTAGATAAGTCATCAGCATACTGGCTAATAATGGAATCACTGTTCAAATTGTAAGGATTCATTCCATCCGCCCTGTAAAGTCAATAGGTATAGAGTGACAGCAATAGAGATAACACTGCAGTTCTTTGACAAAGGATTCATGACAATGATGTTATGCAAGATACACTTAGGATCTGGCACGGGCACCCTGTCAGTGCTGAGTAAGAGGACACTCTAAGATCTAACCCTATCCTATGATGAGTTGAAGGACTATTATATTTATTTATCCTTTGTTAACCAAATTAGTCACACTATGCTACTGGCCTCTTTTCAGGGGAAAAAGCATAAATACAATATACACAAGCTGGAAAGCATGGTCAGCAAGATACTAAGATCTGGCACACTGCCTATGATGAGCAGGTGAGGACTACTATAAAAACAATATGTTCTTCCTGTGACTGGATTGTGTGGAACAGGTCTCAGACCAGGCCAGAATGAAAAGGCATTTAACTCAGCTCAATTAAATGTCTTTAGGCTCTCAGTCTACATCAGCAATACAAGCTGACAAAGCAGGAAGAAGAGGTTTTTTCATATACTCCAAGAAAAAAAAATCAGTGATGTTCAAATATGATTGATGAAAAGGGCACAGGTAAACATTTAGAAGCTTTTGAAAGACTGCATGAAAAGTAGTAATAGTGGGAAAGAGCAAATAAAGCTTGGCTGCCTACATCTTATTTACAACAAAAAATATCAGTAGTGAGCTTGATAGTTGGCCTTAAAATATCCTCAAATTCTGCTACACAAGCACTGTCTGGATCTAATGGTAATCACAGTGACCAAGATGAGAGTACGGAGGGTGCCTGTGGCATCACATGATGTCCAGAAATGAAACTGGTTTAGCTTCAAAGTAAATAACCAGCTCTGAAGCAATAACAAAAAAAAAAAAAAAAAAAAAAACTCAGTCCCAGAAACAACCTCCAAATGTTTTTGATCAAGAAGACAGTTGAGTGCTTTGGCCCAGTATACATTAATTACAGACTTTCAAATCTGGAAACATAGAAAAAACTGATCAGTTTAAAATAAAAACTTTACCTTGCCGCTTGACCACTACAAACCAATAAAAATGTTACAACAAAATTATACATTAAAATAATTCAATATCAAAAAACACAATGACCTAAAGAAAATTAGACTTCATTTTTAAAGACATCAAACAGAAACAATCAACGATCCCTATAAATTTAGAACTGTTTGTTTTAGTTGCCAAATTAATTCTTCACCCTCAAGTCTGTCCTTTCATGGACCTCCACTTTCAGACAAATCAAATTTTCATAAAAATTCATACACAAGTGTGAATGTTTAAAAAGGGCATTTGTTGCATTTCTTCAATGTCAGAGCAATGTTCATATATCATTTTCATTAGCTACATTTGATCAGTTCAGTCCATGATTACTATATATTGTACAAAAGGACTTAACTGTATTGTTTTAGTAAAGATTTCCTGAGCAAAGACATTTGGAGCTTTTTTGCTGGTTTTAAGATTCAAAAGTATTCATCAGACATATAATTTAGGCCTCAGAAGAAGGCCTTAATCTTTGTGGTAAACATCTAAATACATAGTACAGATTTCAAATTCAAGATTAGTCACGTTCTTATTTGTATTTCTCACATAGCTATTCTTGGCTACAACAAAGTACAGTCAGTGATGAAGATAGAGGGAAAGATGTAATTTAGAAATGGTCTTTGATGTACAGCATAGATCAAATGCATGAAGGCAGATTTGTACACACACTGCACCTTTGAGAATTAAGTATCTAGTTTTAAAGTGAAAAGTTATTAGCTCATAATCCCATAATTCGGTATACTATACTGCAGAATGTGTGGCTCATACAGAAACATGCTTATGTTCACAAAGATATGTGGTCATAAATTTAATTTTAGGATTTCCTTTAAATATTAACATTAAATTTTAGAGCATGGCTGTTGTTGACATACATGTCTGTGGATGCCTGCTATGACCTAGTAGTTAAAGGACCTTATATCATGCTTTAAGGGAAACAACTTAAGAATAAAAAAAAAAAAAACACTATTACAGACAAGAAGCATGTCTCAGCAGTACGCAAAAAAAAAACAATATGTACATAACACATTGGCACTAGACTGACAATATTCATAATATTGCTCTTATTTACACAAAAACACTTTAAACCTGCAAGATTTCAAATCATGGAAGTGTTACAAAGTTTTTTTTTTGTTTTGTATTTTTTTTCTTTTTTAAACAAATGGTATGAAAAATAATTATCCATAAAATCAAACAGTCATTTCTCTAACCCATCTGCAATTTAGCATATCCAATGACAAATACATTCATATTTTTTTTCTTTTTTTTTTTTGCACAGCATGACACACAAAAAATAATTTTTCAGTCAAATAAACAATACAGAGATCTGAAACCCCAGGGAGTATTACAGCAATCAGATTTTGATCCGGCTATATAAAAATATCTTAAAGCCATTTAAACCACCATTTTGTGGTCTGAATATAGTGCCAGGTGCCAAAAATGACATGTCTTTAAAATAATATTTTTTGTGGTGCATGGTAAGGCATAATGTTTAAAAACTTTCTTAATTTAAGAAATGTCTTTCTGCATTTTATTTACATAGACAGTTGTATATATATTTATAGCTATACACAATGACAAAATGTATGAATGTGCAAAGAGAACAAACAAGACTGTAGCCATTGTTATATATTTTCATATGAAATACATAAGCTTGTTACATTAATTTACACCACTTGGGGACACCTGTTCAAGGCCATCAATAATGGCATTATAATGCTTACTTAATTCCTGACAAAATGCACACTCACTTCTATGAATCCAACAGTCACAGAAAGTCAGAAATGTGATCACTTGAAATCATACTTTTACTTTTTCAGTGACTTTTTTAAAAGTTTGCTCAACCTTCTAATTAAAAGAAAACAAATTTAGCTCCAGAATTCCTATATGCCCACTAAGTGGACAGGTTGTATTATACTCCATATGTATGCTAAGAAAAAAAAAACATACTAAAGGAATACACTGTACAATTATTGTTTCAGTTGTAGCCCCCCCCCCCCCCAGTCACTCCAAATAATATTAAAATAAATGCTTTGGCAGTAATTTGTGTTATATATTCTACTAGAAGCAAATTGAAACAGTTTTCCAGTTAAAGTATTTTTAATGCTGTAAACACACTGTGGCAGTATTTTTATTTGCAAGCTGAAAACCCACATGGCATTGCTTCTTCAAGACTAATAGTGCAGATGCTTTAAAGGTACCTTTAAAATGTGTGCCTTCTCACAATGTCCTCAACTTAACCAGCATTTTAAAGGAAATCTACTAAGCCTGGGCTAAAGAACATCAGAGAGTCAAGGAAAGGAAACAAAGATAAAAGGGGACATGGAATATTCTTGCACCTTTTCTCTCAACCAGAGGAATGGAAAGTTTAAGTTTATATGCACTTAATGGAAGGAAGAACTGATTCCTACAAGTCCAACATGCAGCAAGGTTTTAAACATGCAAGTGACTGAAAGATATATGTCTGGGCAATGGAAACCATAGAAAAGGTATTCACAGCTACAATGTGAAATACAGCCCCTAGCATAATTCAGCAGTACTGTTAAAGTACTGAAGTACTAGATGAAATGGCAGCATCTAAGCCGCACCACATTTCTACTCTCAAGTACTTCATGTGGCTATTACAACTGAAACATTCTAAACCTTCCTGCAATTAAATGCACCGGATATTAACTAATGTCTTAAGACTGTGAGGTGTTAAAAAAAATTGTTTAAACAAATATGAAATTTCCAATGACCAATTTCAAATTGGGCGACTCGCTAGTTCAAATAACATGAAACGCATGTACACAACTTATACAAATGCACCCATAACTACTTCCCTTTCCAAAATACAGCCCATATGATAATTTAGACCCAAGACTTGGTTCCATCTACAATTAACTTGTTAGACATGTATTATTGGAAACAACTGGAGGGTATCTCACTGCATTTTATCCAGCTGAACAAGAAATTCTCTATTACAACATGGAATCCTAGTATTATGTTAGCCTAGAATAAATACTGAACTACATTAAGAAAAATCTGGAACCTTTCCATATTAACTGTAAAATCTAGGCTCTCTCTTTATGTGTAAACACATTTTGTACTTGACTTCAAATTAGCATCAACTACAGATTTACACAACGTTCAGCAATTTAAAAAGACATGCTTCATCCTCATAAGGCACTTGGGCTGGGTAATGACAAATTAATACTTATTCATAGCTGAGTTTCAACTTACTCAAGGTGTGCCATTGTCTAGCCCTAATGCAATCCCTGTCATGGCTAACTGCTCCTTTGTACTGTCTAGCAAAAAGCTAGCTGAATCACTGAAATGTCTGACTTTCATTGGGGCTACTTACAGTAACTTTATCAAAAAGTGACTAGAAAGCTGATTAAAAATTATCATACTCAACACAACAAATGTGACATACAAGTAGTGAGTACAACTCAAAAATAGAGACAAGGACACACACGCAAAAATGAGATTAACAGTCTGTAAACACATTGTTATGGTGGTAAAATGTAAACATTATAACATAATGCACTCAACAGACAGACTACACTATTTCCTACTGTGTGCCTGCCATTCCAGTAAGCAACGGCTATAAGATGACACGTTTGATTCCACATCAACTGTAAAGCCAAAAGGATTATAAATCAATACAAGACTGCTACTTCTATAATGATCTAAACATTTGGGTTTTAATGAAGCAGTATTAGCTATATGAACTGGTCATATAACCTGATTTTTTTGAAGTGGCGAGTTTGAAATGAATAAAAAACACACACATTTATTCCTTTCAGGTGAAAATCAGATCCAAAAAAGACAGAAAATTCACAAGACAACCAAGTTAATAGCATACTTTCCATTACTAGGCAGGGGAATTATAGGTCTGACCATTTAAACGAAGTAACAGGCATGAAGTAATCTGGGTGACTCTTAGCAATGGATTCTGATGACAAAAGCTTTCTAATGAGACTATTAAAACAAAAGATCAAAGTATAAATTTCAAACCTTGTGTGACTGCTGAAATTAGGGCATCTTAACTATGTGAGTATATGGGACTGCAGTGACAATTTACATACATATGGCATAACAGAAATTCTGTTAAGTTCCCAAAAAATGCACTATGAGCATAGTCTCTCCCAAGGAAATCATGAAACTACTGTAGTCTCTCAAAAGCATTCAACAAAAATGTAGTTCCTTCTTGCTCTCCTAACTTAAAGTGCAACAGTGCTTAATGCTGAAGCTTGACTTGGCAGACTTTCCATCTATCAGTGTTGTTCTGAAGTAGCAGTTAATGCGAACAGAGTTTATGGCACCATGAAAGTTGCCGGCAGTTCAGGCTCCAATGACAATATAAAGGAATTTGATTCCATAATAAAAAACAGTGACCCCTTTCTATTTGCATGGTGTTGTCTTTAATGGTCTAACCAGTCCTTCTTCGTATACTTTAAGGATAGCTTCACAAACAAATCTGTACTGACTCTGTTTAAAAAAAAAAAAAATAAAATCAGAATAGGATTTCTCTGGAAAAAATGCTCTTGAGAAGATACAATATAGTGAATTACAATCACAATAGTCCTTCTTTCTGAAACCTACTGATTCATTTTACAAGTCTAAAAAAATGATTGACATTAAATTTAAAATTTACTTAATCTAAGGTTACCAACTTTCCTGTTTTTTTTTCATGGCAGTCCTAACTTAGGTAAATCATGCCCTGTCTGGAGGGTAACATGAAAAATGGCAAATATCCTCATATTTTAGTAGGAACATTTTTTCTCATTTCCTTTTAAATTTTGCAGAACCCCAAGTTAGTGCTTTTAAGCTGCTTAACATGATTAGAAACAAAGTTCCACAACAGCATATTCTTACTACAGTAAATGAAGTACACGCGACAACACAGCAGCACTGTGATTCCCGTACAATAGTCTGATGGAAGCACATAATACAGTCCCATACCCAACAACCATTTACACTCCAACAGGTACAAAGCATTCATTATTTTATGATGACACTTGCTGTGCATTTATCTGCATTTCTTCCTAAAAGAAAAATTTGTTGAAATGGAAAGTTCCACCACAGAGATAAAAGACAACAGGCCACTATTCCCACCTCAAAACATCTTTGAGACTACAACTACCTTGAAGTAGAAAGTGAACATGTTAAGCTTGAGGTTCCAAGTTCTGGTAAATAAAGCAAAACTTAAAGAATGAATCTTACGTAGCAAAGACAGCTTTTCGTAAGACATTGGTCTCCTTCCAGTGCACCTGCTTACAGGAGGTTCAGTAAATGGTCCTCAATCATTACACTGATATTAAAATAATGCAACTAGAGCTCAACAATTTGGAGAATCATCAGAGGTACAGTAATTTAAAAATTAGTACATTAGTCAGAGTGTTCTTGAAAAAGGCATCTTAATGGACAGAGTGAGAGTCCTTAAATCAAGCATAGTCTAACCATTTATTTTTCTGAACAAAAGTAGCACAGAGATATTTAAAGCTACCCAATGACTCTAAGTCTAGATGTATAATTTTCCAACTACTGGAATTTCAAAAACAAAATAAGAAACCTTGAAAATGCGAAAAAAGGGAAATCCCTTCCATTAAAAAATACACAACGCTATTCCAGGACTTTTCCAAACAAGACAGAGTAACAATTTTCACAAGTCTGTCAGTTTTGCTACAGCAATGGCATATCCACTACAATGAAATATTCTACCATCCATTCAATTCAAATGGAAACCTGGCTTTGTCTCCTTTAGCACTCCAAAAGCAGTGCTGACCTCTCCTCAAAGAATCTGCCCAAAGAGGCAGATAAAGTACAGTTGCATAAGTAAATTTAACATAACAGTAGAAGTTCAAATAATAAGTTATATGGGTTTATATCCTGCTAAGCTTCCAAAGCTTCAGGGTACCTTCCAGTTTCCCAAACTGCTACTAATCTTGAGCGGACTAAAAGACAGGTTTGGCAACGATCCCTTAAGAATGTTCATACCAACAGTGAGAAGGAAAGTAGAATGTTGAGTGGACAATGCTAGGAAAATAACAATAAATGTACACATTCAGGCATAAAAAACTCACAAGATTAAGGGGAATTGAGGAAGGGAGTGGCTACTGCCACACAGATTGTTCAAACATCTATTGTTACAGTAAGTTTAATTACACAACTGTACTATGTTAATCATATAATCACTGCAGCAGTAGCCTAAGCTACAGGGGTAAACTACCACAGCTTAACTGGACAGGGAGGAGGAGGAGGGATGAGGGTACAGGAGCCCCTGGAGAATTGTCTTGGAAAAGCCTGTTGTAGAGCTGAAAAAGAATCTAGTTTATACCGCTTGGTAAAACTGTGCAGAGGACCAAGTTGCTGCTTCAAGAATACTTCTAATATCCAAACATTTCCAAAAAGTCACACATGAAGGCAATTCCCTGGCAGAATAAGCCTTGCAACAGCCTTATTAGTCTTGTTGTGGTAGGTGTAACAGAAAGGAACAGCATGATACTACTGTTTAGTCTATTTTGACAAGTCGTCTTTTTTTTTTCTTTCCTTCCTTTCCCTTCACATGAAACAAACAACTGATTAGATGTTCTGAAAAAACTGTGTTCTGCCATGATAGTACCCGAGTTGTCTGTGGACATCAAAGATATACAGTGTCCTTTCGCCCTCAGGTTTAGGTTCTGAAATGAACCAAACAGCAAAAGCAGCCACTGCAGATCATAAACGAAGAAAAATCCAAAAAACAAAATGATAAGTACAGCCAAACGGTTCCGAATGTAACTTTCATTGCAAAACCATTTAAAATATGAGCACTTTCTTCTAACTTATTGTAGACATCTTCAGAAAGAAATAAAACGACCTAAAAAGGCCATAACATAAGAACACTCTAAAAACAGCCCCTTTTTATGTCAAACAGGAAGCATGTAACAATGTAGCAAAAAATGCCAAAATTCTTAAAGCGACCTGTGCAATTTTTAGAAGTAACCTGTGCTGTAAATAGTGAAACTTAGTAACAATGAAAACTACTGCCAACATCTCAAGCAAGAAACTATTAAAAGATCCACTCTGAAAGTAAAAATAGCATTTTGCCACTGAATACACTCAACAAATAGGGTACAGAAAAAATAACTTCAAAATATGCAGCCAAAGCTCAAGGTTTACGTGCATTATATTCCAGTTCACTAGTAATGGATACTGCTTCATTTAAACCTGGTACACTTGTGGCATCCAAACGTAACTACCAACATAAAGTACAGTTTTGTACCTACCATAAATGTAGATGTTCGAAGATCCACATTGCTGCAGTCATAACTTGTGGGTAGTCCGCTGTCCTCGGTCGGCCCGAATACCAAAGTATTAGGCTGGCGTCGGTCATGGGCGCTCAGATCTGACGTCAGTGCGCCATGGTATTAAAGCGCATGACCGACGTCATATCCTCAGTCTTTTCTTGCCCCAGATGTCAGAAGGCCCTAAAAAGAAAGGCCACAGCCAAAAATAGAAAAACCTCCAAAACCCATGTACAGACAACCTCTACCACCCAAACCATACAACCACTTCAAAACACAGAGGGGAAGGAGGGAGGGTAAATTGGACTGCAGCAATGTGGATCTTCGAACATCTACATTTATGGTAGGTACAAAACTGTACTATGTTCTTCATCTCACATTGCTGCAGTCATAACTTGTGGGTAGAATCCCAAAGCAAAGGTAAAGGGAGGCTGGCAAAATCATAAAGCATTGGGAGCTGCTAACATGCCCTGTAAGACTGCAGTGGCAAATCCAGCCCTAGATTTGGAATAAAGAGGGAGATGGTAATGTTTAGAAAAAGTGTGCACTGAACTCCAAGTAGCTGCTTCCAAAATATCTTTAGTAGCTACACCCCTTAAAAAAGCAGTAGAAGTGGCAGTAGCCCTAGTGGAATGAGGTCTGATTCCAGCCAGAATCTCCTTACCATGATGAGAATAACAAAAAGCAATACAATGGCCAATCCACTTAGAAATAGTTTGTTTTGAAACAGGTTTTCCCTGAGAGGCCAAAGCAAAAGAAACAAATAACTGTTGAGACTGTCTGAACCTTTTAGTCCTGCTCAAATAATAACGCAACTGCCCGTGAATATCCAAAGTGTGCAAAATTTTCTCCCCTTTATTTTGGGGATCAGCATAAAAAGTAGGCAAATGAATAGATTGGTTCAAGGCCACATTTGAAACAACTTTAGGCATAAAAGTAGGGTTAGTACGCAGAGATACCCTATCCTTATGAAAAATCAGGAAGGGTTCAACTGCCATTAGAGCCTGTAATTCAGATACCCTTCTAGCAGACGTAATGGCCAACAAAAAAGCAGTCTTCCAAGACAAAAACTTTAACTCAGACATAGCTGCAGGTTCAAAAGGAGGTAAAGTGAGCTTTTCCAACACAAAATTGAGATCCCAGGAAGGAGTAGGAGCTCTACGCAGGGGTCTTATGTTCTTTGCCCCTCTAAGGAATTGCTTAAACAAAGGATGAGAGAATAATGGTGGGTCACAGTCATAGTGAGGGCCCCAGGAGGGAAAA